>NC_041382.1:669611365-669642067 GCF_002162155.2 Triticum dicoccoides | reverse complement strand
TCGTGCTGTATGTAGGGGATTCAGTTGGGTGGTAATTCATGACCGGGTAGTCTATCAATGTGGTTGCAGATGCTCTTGGGTCGCCTTAATGAATCCTCTGGAAATAGTAAAACCAGGGAAACATCATTTTGATGAGCGGTTAAATATGAGAGCTACTAAACAATGTTTTTTTTAGAGTATGCCAAGTACCATATACTTTATAGAACGCGGAGAATAATGTACAAGAGGTACTAAACAATGTAATCCCAACTAATCCAGGATAACACCCTGAATATCCATAACTTAAAAGAAGCTAAAAAAAAACTTTAAAAGAAGCTCAAAAATAGTGTATCCATGATCCGTTCCATTTATATATAAACATACAGCACAACTCAGCGAGAAGCCAGTCAGCCAGCCAGCCAGCCAGCCAGGCTTAGCAGGCATCATCAGCACAAAGCATGTCATTAGCAAGCAGCTAGCTAGCGTAGGCACGTGGGGCTACATCGTAGGCCTATGATGCGCTTACAGGCCAATCAAGAGCCGGCATGAGCGTGCCACGGATAAGCTAAACAAATGCATACTCCTGCTAGAATTAGTACTACCGCATTACTAGCATCTTATGCTAAGCTGAGCAGAGGCCAGAAGAGCTCGCTCTATTCTATCCTGCCTCTCCTCTGCATGATCTGAACCCCCCCGTCGTACTACAGTAGTATACTACTCCTGTTCCTGTACCACAGCTCGTGAGCCGTGACAGCAAAGGAACGCCCCGCTTTTCCGTACTTTACTTACCACGGCACCCGGCAGATGATTAGATTAGATTAGATTAGATTAGAGCGCCTTTGCGTCAAACCTATCCTATCCTAGTACTCCCTCCATTTCAAAATATAGTGCGCCCGCACTTTCCGAGGTCTAACTTTAACCATAAATTTAACTAATGAGACCAACTGCGGCGAGAGAAAAAATTATATAATTAAAAACTTCTTTCGAATATGAATTCACTGATATAATTTTGCTCCCGCCGCAATCGGTCTTGTTAGTTAAATTTACGGTCAAAGTTGAAACACGGGGATAGATGAAGCACTACATTGTGGAATGGAGGGAGTACATACTAGTAGTAGTTGCAAAGGCTAACGAACGGAGGGTGCGTGCGTGCAGGGGACGAGGAGAGAAAAGCGACTGTTTCCTTCCATGGAGAGCGAGGGCGCAAGGTAAAATAATGGCGGCTTTGCGCGGAGGGGGAGAGGGAGGGGGAATACGATCGGGCACTATGCTCCGCTCCTCGGGGCGCGCGGCTGCCGGGTCATGATCGGAAAGGCCGCAGCGGCGAGGACGGTTCCCTTTCCTTTTTTCTTCTACCTTTGGCCGTCCGTAATGTCGCCATTATTGCTCCGGCGGGGGTGGCCGGCATGCCCGCGGCTTTTGTGTCAGGTAAAGCCCACGGCGACGCGACCTCCGCGCCGGCCACGCGGCCGCTAATGAGGTGCCGCTGCGGTGTTTAGGGGGGACAGACCATGATGGTTGATTGGCCGTTAGTGTGTTAAGCAAGTTGTGGGGCGGGCACGTGATCATATGCCCGTGGCAGAGCGCCAGAGCACTGCCTGCCGCTGCGTGCCAGGCGCACAGTGATACTCCTAGTTGGATTACTGCGGTGGCAGTAAGTTGTTGCACATTTCAAAGAAAATTTCCCGCGGCAGGCAGGCAGGAGGCATCGCCGGCGGCAGTGAGGGAAGGGAATCGCACGCCCGTTTACCTCATGGGCACCGGGCGGGCGGGGCGGGCGTCATCGTGGGGCCTCATGATGGCGACGCCACCTATTTCTGCTCGTCCCTTGTCCCCGCTGCCACTCCCCCCGCATGTTCCGACTCCTACACCGCCCGCCTTGTCCTCCACTGCGCCACCACCATCGCTATCCAGTTCCCATTCCTGCCTGCCCGGCTTCGATCGATCACTCGGCGCGCACCATCACGACGCACGCCGCACGCGCCGCCCAGAGCTGTGCCTGCGCGTGAACTAAGCGGCCGTCGGTGCATGCGCGGGGATAGACATGGACACGCCGACGTCGTCGACGTGGGAGGAGGGCTCGCAGTCCGACTACGCCGACCTCGACGACGATGACATGCCCCTCGACCATCAGCGCGGCAGCGTGCTGCGGGCGCTGAACCTCCGCCGCGACGACGAGCACGACGATGACGCCGCCTCCGACGTGTCGTCCGAGTGCAGCGGGGAGCCCGGGAGCCCGTACGGGTCGCCGTACCCGCGCTGGCCGGTCTGCAAGCTGGCGGCGCGGATGCCGCCGCCGGCGCCGCTGCTGCAGAGGCTCGGCACGGAGGCGCGCCGCGGCGGCGCGCGTGACCGCAAGGCCGGTTGCACCGGTACGCACTTCTCTGCTGCTCTCTGTTCTTGGCTCCTGCCCATTGTAGGTATGCTAATGCGCTAATGTACTCGTGGGTGTGGGCTGGCAGAGTTGCAGCTGATGAAGGAGAGGTTCTCGAAGCTCCTGCTCGGGGAGGACATGTCCGGCGGCGGCAAGGGTGTCTCCACCGCCGCCGCCATCTCTAACGCCATCACCAACCTCTACGGTAAGCAATCAAGCACGCCCGTCCACGTTTGTTTGGAGGAGGTTAATTACCAAGAGAACAGAGGACGTCCCCTGATACTCTGATAGCATCCGCTGCTTCCTCTGCTCGCAGCGACCGTTTTCGGGAGCTGCCACAGGCTGGAGCCGCTGCCGGTGGAGAAGAAGTCGATGTGGCGGCGGGAGATGGACTGCCTGCTCTCCGTCTGCGACTACATCGTCGAGTTCTTCCCGTCCAAGGACATCCTGCCCGACGGCACGACCCGAGAGGTGAAGAATCGAAACATCACCACCATGGCTTCGAAACATACAACTTCCATGTCACTGATGACAAAGCATTCTGGTTCTGTCAGGTGATGGCGACCAGGCCGAGATCCGACATCTACGTCAACCTCCCGGCGCTCGAGAAGCTCGACGACATGCTGCTCGTAAGATCCGAGCCCATTTCCTCCTTCGCGCCTTCCAAGAATTTGCTGCTCACGTGGGCTTAATTTGATTTGATTGATGATGCGCGCGCAGGAGATCCTGGACGGCTTCCAGAAGACGGAATTCTGGTACCTCAACGACAAGGCGCACAAGGACAGCTGCGACGACTCGGCGCCCTGCCGTCCGGCGAGCCACCGCGGCGAGGAGCGGTGGTGGCTACCGGTGCCGTGCGTCACCAAGTCCGGGCTCACGGAGCCGGCCCGGCGGGACCTGCGGCAGAAGCACGACTGCGCGAGCCAGATCCACAAGGCGGCCATGGCCATCAACAACGGCATCCTCGCCGAGATCAAGATCCCAGAATCGTACACGCAGACGCTTCCCAAGGTGGGTCAGGGTGGCAGCCTCAAACCTCCCGCCATGAAACTGAAACTTTTCTTTTAGTTTCCCGATCGCGATTCCTCTGACAAAGGTTGCTGGTACCCAAATGTGCAGTGCGGGCGGGCGAGCGTGGGCGACGCCATCTACCGGGGCATGTCGTTCCCGGGCAAGTTCTCGCCGGAGTACCTGCTGGACTGCCTGGAGCTGTCGTCGGAGCACGAGGCCCTGGAGGCGGCGGACCGCGTGGAGGCGGCAATGCACGTGTGGCGGCGCAAGGCGGGGCACGGCCACGCTCGGTCGCCGTGGGGCGCCGTCAAGGACCTCATGGAGTCGGACAAGAACGTGATGCTGGCGAGCCGGGCCGAGGACGCCCTGCTCTGCCTCAAGCACCGCTTCCCCGGCCTCTCCCAGACCACGCTCGACGCCAGCAAGATACAGCACAACAAGGTCGGCAACCATGATCACCACACCAAAGCTTTTCGATCTGATTACAGGCTTGAATTGTGAAAAATTGTGATGTGATGAATCTGTTCTTGTGGCGCAGGACGTCGGGCAGGCCGTGCTGGAGAGCTACTCCAGGGTGCTGGAGAGCCTGGCGTACACCATAGTGACATGTATAGACGACGTTCTTTTCGCCGACGAGTCGGCGAGGAAGATCGGATGATGATCATTCGTTCATCCTGCCCGGACCTGGACCTGGACCAGAAAACCAAAATGCTGGTCCATACACCCGTCCAACAATATGTACATTATGCCATAACATGTAGTGCTAGTACACTAATGGAAGATAGCAGCATGAGCACAGTAGGCTACTCCCCTAGCATAGCCATGCTTGGGGCTACATTCATTCCAATCCCATGGCCCCTCAGTTGCATTGCATTCTGTATCATGACAATGGATGCGTACAGTATCACTTGTCACTTGTGAATGTTCCTCTAGCATATGGATGGGCATGGGCCTCTCAAGTTGGCAGCTGACATGATTCACCAGAGTATGAACATATCATAAACAGGGAGAATTATATATCCTGCCCTTGAGGGAAATTATTCTTCAGACAGTTAAGGGAACAATCTATACACACCCAAACTCAATCTCCTATTCTCACACCTGTACAGCCAACAACATCAAGTGAGAAGAAAAGCATAACCAAACAATTCCTAGTGTCTGGAACCACATTTATTCAAGATTATACAACTAACAGCACCGGGCTGTGAAAAAAAAACTGTTATTCGCTCCATCAAAAGGGGATTCAACCCTATCATGATGAACTGCCTAACTCTATAATCTTTTTGAGATCTCATCTATCATACTCACTTCACTTCTCCTTACCTCCTTATAACAGATCATTGCTGCATCCTCACCTTCTCTATAAAAGAAAACACTGCTGAATCTATAAAATCCTTTTCAGTTTTTTCCGATGTAACCTTTTTTCCCCCATACTACCAAAAGGCCGGGTTTGATCAGGTGTAACTTCATGGATGACTACAAAGATCTACAGTCTTAAAACCACAGGTCAAATACCATCTCCTCCAGTAAGTCGTCAAGCATACCATCCCACACATCAATAACAGCGTCTTCGGCATCGCACCGAAGGTCCATCCATGGTCCACTTTCCAAGTCTTTCAGCACCACCTCATCTAACGTTTTTGGAGTTTCAGTATCATCGACAAGGCAATCGATGCACTTAGCCACCTCTCTAACGAGTTCCATCCCCAGAGGTGCTGGCCTCACGTTTTTCTTCAGAAAAGCTACCCATGGGTCAGCGCCGAAGAAATCATCGCTTATCTTGAGAAGGACTTCCTCAACACAATCAAAAAGAAGAACCACATCGTCTGTCAGGCAGTATGACATTCCTATTTCAGCCAATACAGATGTCTCAAGCACTGACACATCCGTATACCACCTCTCCGAACAGCCCCCGGCCAGCGATTCTGACGCTTCTAGCACAGACTTAATGAAGGAAACCCTTTCATTTTTATCATAAAGAACAGGAGTCTGCAACGTCTCAGATGGAGTGTCAAGTTCTTCGAAAAGAACTCTTGAGCTAGGCATGGACAACTCATCTGCAAGCACACACAATTTTTTCTGTCATCAATCGATTGCAAAAGCAAAAAAAAAAGGTGGAATTTCTTATTTTCACTCAAGTACCTTGCTTTCGAGTTTTATGGCTGGGACTGGTACTATTTGCCAAGGAAGGGTCCAGAACCGAGTGTGGACTCAGTTTCTCCTCTTTTTCATCAGCATTCTCGGGCAGGCAAGCAAATGTCAACATGGATGGCTTGGCTAATCGAACGACTGCTGATGGACTGCAATCGTCTTGTTCCTCAACGGGGTCCTCAGGAGAATGCACAGTAACTTCTGGTAACACATTCACAGGATGTGGTTCTTCGGAAGATAACTTCAGTAGAGGGGGAAAGTTTATTCATCAACTTTCTGTAGAAAAACAGCTCAACTTTGTATCAAAATTGCTAAGAGGTATGACTTACCTTTTCTGAATTTATTAGTTCAAATCTTTCACTTGAAGTTTCGGTCTCGGTAGAGAGTTGTAGGTTTTCCACTGTATCCTGCATGTTCTTAACATCTGCAAACAAATGGATGTGTATATTACATTACAACAACAAAAAACTAAAGCTGAAGAGAAGGGATCTTACACTTTATAATACATGAGCAACGTACCTTCATCAATTAGCTCCTGAGAAATAGTGTGCTCCTCCAATACATGGTTGCCATGATCTGTCCTGAGTTCATTCAACTCTTTACTAGCTGATGAAGAGCTTGCATTGGTCGATTCTGTCTCCTGGTCTTCGCTTGGTGGGCTAAAATTTGCTGAACTATCATCTTGCTCAATTATTTGTGAACTTGAGTCTGTAGCTTCCTGAGATATACTAATGCCCTCCTCTGGAGGGGAATGACTGGGAGAAAATGCCTCATCCTCCGGATGTGAAATTAATCTCCTAATGGATTCTGATTTATGTAGAGTCTGAGAAATGTCTTCATCTTGATTGTCTAGCTTCTCAATGAGATGCTTCCTAGCCTTTTCATAGGAAAAAGAGCCGACACCATGAGTGGCATCATTCCCCATGCCAATTCCACTATCTCTAAAGTTTGTTTTCTTGTCAACAACAATGGATGGTTCCTTAGCTATCTCACAGTCAGAAGAATCTGTACTTTCTGAACTTATCGACATACTTTCGACAGCAAACTGCTTGGGTGGATCAGCATTGTGGAAAGTACTACTACTCATGGTGGCAAGCTTTAGCCTCCTTCTAAGCTCTCTAAGAGAGAAATGGTGAGGAGCTTTGCCACTTTTAACCTGACCTGGCATATTATTATGATTTGATAGTGGTGAAGAAGTTACACTACTTGAGATAAGGCTACCCTGACTTCTTGCAGGACTTGGCTTCAAGATTACTATTGTGCTAAGGCCACGGGAAGTGTCATTTAGCTGTGATGGTTTCCTCATGACTAACTTATCCTCTTGCAAGAAAGAATTATACTTTCTTTGCACTTTACTTGGTGAAACCTCCGACTGCTCTATGCCGTTAGTCGCAACTTGCAACTTATTTACTTCATCAGATTCCGTGGGTTCTAACTTGGGACCTCCTAGGGATGTATAGAGGTTTTGGAGGCACTGTAACAATCTAGAGCTCGGGTCTCGCAGAAGCATCAGAAACAACTCTTTGTTTGAGCTCAGCAGCTGCAGTGCATCAACCAATTCTTTGGACCTAGCTTCGCCGCTGCTGGTTATGTAGTCTGCATTCGCTGATTGATGGCTTATTACCGCTTCGGCCACATCTTCTAGTGCTTTCTGAATAACACAGGGTATCCGACTGGTATGTGCACCAGCATCAGCATTGTTCTCTTGGTCAACTGAATAAGAAATGTTACCGGATTTAACAGAATCGCTACTGTCTTGACTTCCATTGTGACTTCTGTAAATTTCCATGAGACTCGCAGCCAAGTTTAGGTCAATCTCAGATCCTTCAGGCAGATTCACAGACTTAACATCACTAGAGAATATCCCCAGCGTATTTCTTTCTGTTTGCTTCAAGGGCTGTGTGCCACTGGCCATCTCTTCTTCCATCAGTGCTCTAATACTTGGCCTGCCGGCATAAATTGTTTCAGCACCATGGTCTCTGTCATTCTGAGAAAAGGCAATTGATTGTATTCGCAGTTATTTTCAAGATGTTATAAATACTTCTGACCATGTTAAACTCCAACATACCGCATATAACTAAAAATGATTGCATCTATTTTGTGCGCTAATAAATTTGATATCACATAGTACTCTGCCATACCTAAAATATTCATACATAAGTGTCTTCAAAAGCTTAAAGAAGTTCCAAAATTACCACATTTTGAGGTTTATAGCGCTATTTTGTGCTCCCTCCGTCCCAAAATGAGTGTAATCAAGAACTAAAGCCACGACACTTATTTTGGGACAGAGAGAGTACTTCCTATGTGAAAAACTGGAAAATAATACGTAGTTTTCAGTCGATTCAAAACTTACATCTGCAGCCGTGATTCTATTGTAATCTTCAGAACCTTTTAGACCCCTTTTAACTGCACAAAGCACACAGTTTATTTTTAGCAAATTCATGGACCAGATAATACATCAACTCATACTAGTATAGTGCAGATAAGGAATGTCACTGAGTTCCTCACCTGAATATGTGTTGATCCTCCGGCTCCCATCTGAAAGATATTTTTGACCGCGGCGGAAGTCGAACATGCGGATCAGCCCCGACATACAACCTACCTGAACCTTCTCGTTCCGCTGCTTGTAACTTTTGTTTGCCATGTTGGGGGACAACATGGCCAAACGGTGTTATCTTGTAAGCACCCTCTTCAGAGGAGTTAACCTGAATGCATAAAGCACACGCGTAAACCGAAAGTTGTGTGAACACTGAACAGCACAAAATTAGGAATATATAATGGCAACCAAAGCTTCCCTTTTTCCACTCTCCCAATTCCCAACAACTCACTCTCTCAAAAAGAAAAAAAGTCCCAACAGCTCAGATTTTCAAAGTATGTTCCAATTAGTGAATGGTGGCATAACTAACTACATAAACAAATACAGCGCACCAAATAAATGAATGAGAAATGGTACAAAGACCCAAAAGACAAAGACCATATCGAAAAGAGGCAAGGATCACATTGCACCTACCGGATGCAAATGTCGGCTTCAACGTGGTTAGAGTTACAGGTTTCCGTGTTTAGTATTGTTTTCTTCAGTGAGCTTAACCGTGTCACAAGAACTTGAAAGAACCAAAGGAGCAAAATTTGACGCGCGAAGCTCTTCGGAGTATTGAAAAGGCAAACATGCCACATATTTGGTAAAAAAAAAGTAGAGAGAGAAGTTTTCCGGGGTATCCGAAAGGTAAATAAGAAGAACAGATTAACTGAAACTGGAGAGGCAGAAGTATTTTGGAGTATCGAAAAGGCAAACTGGTGAACTCTGAAGATTTCAACTCAGTCCCCCCTCATTCAGTGATAACGAAAGGAAGGGTTGTCATGTTGGACTAATTATCTCCCAAAGCATACGAAGAACCGCTGCTAGCTGGCCGAAATGCCCGTTCTATAAAAACAATATAGTACCACCAAAATGGACTTTGCCTTTGCGTCATTGATTAAAAAACAGAGCACCGACGGAGCACTACAACAAGCTGAAAGTTGTGTTTGTATTGGGCCAAGTTAATCAGACTGTCTAGCCAGATGTTGAAAAATCAAGATCAAGATTGGTTAATTTACCTGTTTACCGGCGAGTATTGATCACAGAACCCACCAGGTGACGACCCGGTTGTCGCCCTGACCACTGTTCTTGGAGAACGGCCTGCTGAATCGTCTGAATCGCCTTGTGTTCCGCCTCTGTAAACTCGGCACCAATATTCAGAGATTAACTCAGAATCCGACCTCTGGGCTTTCAACGATGAAGAAACCAACTGAAGACGGGCGGAGACAGATTGGAATGATCTTCTGACGGAGCAGGAAACCCTCCTTGTTATTGCCGTGCCTCCTCGAGAAACTTGGCACGCCGGAGAGGAATACCTCGGAAGGATGGCCCCCGCCCCAGGCTTGGAATCCACGTCCAGAATCGAGAAACTTGGCACGCCGGAGAGGAATACCTCGGAAGGATCTACACACGCCGAAGGAAGGAGGAGGGCGGGGCAAACATGCAGGCCACGCCTCCGGCGGAGTCTCAGTCCTTCTCCTTCGGCCTCCGGCGATTCAGAATCTCACAGGCAGGAAAGACCCGAGCGCCCGAACAATCTCTGATTGATCCTCCGTTTCTTGGCAGCGGGCCGGCGAAACACGCCGACGGCGGCGCCGGGATCGAATTAATTCCCCGGGCCTTCAGAGATGGAAGGAAACAACCCGAATGCGGATGGACAGATACTCACAGCCCCTTCCTTTTTCTTCACAGGACCGTGTGGGAAATTAGTTGCCTTTTTCTGATGATGGTGATCCTTCTTTCCCCCTCTGTGCCCCTCAGCAAACAGAGCCGTCCGTGGCCATGGGGGCGCATGCACGGCTCCTCCTTAGCAATCGGCAGGCTTCTTGGGACGTGGAACCCCTTGCCCTCACTGCCTACTCTGCTCTCCTACCACCATCGCTCTCTCTTCTCTCTCTCTCTCTGTCTCTCTGATGACGACGGAGGGGCAGCGGATTAAAAGAGGGGGGTTTGGATTTGATATATGCCTCAGTTTTGGTATGTCCCTCGTGTCCATACTACTCCCTCCGTCACGGTTCAGTAGACGCAAATTTTTTGAGACCTAGGTGGTTATCTATTGGTTGTGAGATGGACTAAGAAATAGCATTCACACTACGCATGCATATAGAAATAGTATATCGGAGTGCTAATTAGCTACTAGAAATAAATGCAATGCGCCCTAAACCTTGTCTATTATGGAAACGCACGCAAATTTAACTGTGCCTTCTAAACTATGACAGAGGGAGTACGTCAATAGCTGCTCCATCAAGCTCAACACGTAGTGACATAAATCTTGACACATACACCCCTGAACATGACACTATATACTACTTCCTCCATTCTGATTTACTCGTCATGGGTTTAGTTCAAAATCGGAACGAAGGAAGTACTAGATTGGACAATAGACATGAAGTGGTAAAACATCATCATCATCATCATCATCATCATTATAATACATATTATTATAATTTATGATTGTTAAGTCCATTTGTGTTTCTATATAAGAATAGCTACCGTGCAAAACATATTCATAATGTCACATCTAAACAAGCATGACCAAAGTTTCCCCGAATGAGAAGTGGGGGAATTAAAAGGGTTTGAGAGGCTAGCAGGACAAGTTGATAGCTAACCAATTGGTAGATAATTATTATTTTTTGGCTTGCCTGCATACTGGCCGATAATCTTTGGCACCAAACCATCAGTTTCTAAAAGCGCAATGTATTAAAACACTTTCTAAACATGAAGCCCGGGTGGCTCGACGTCCTAATAAATAACGCGCTACCGATAAGTGGGGTGCTTTACAGCTGAATGACACTGTGGTTGTCGACAGGTGATGCCTTGTCATTTTTTTCATTGTCACCTTGCAAGCATATGGGGTTACTTCACTAGAAGCCAAGCGATGAGGATGTCGGGGCGATGACGGGAGGGAAACCTCGTATGCTCCTTGTAGATGATGGGTTTTATTCACCATTACTTGTTACCACTTCCAATTGCTGTTAGAGCTTTTCTCAATCTTCGTACACAATCTTTTAGTACTTTGCATGAAGTTTACATAAAACGTAGAAAGGAACATGGAGTAAGCAGGGCGAATTACTTGTGCAAAGTATTGAGTTTTATATATGCGCTCACTGTTTGTGGTCATGTTTTCCTTTTGGGTGTGTCGAGTATGCTTGTGCACATTTCCAAACAACCCCTCTCCTTGGAGCACCGAGCATTCAACATGAACCACGGAAGGGAGCCTGACTGTGCAACCTTTGTGACAAGAGATGTTTTTTTTTTGCCGTGACAAGTTGAATTCAAATGTCAAATTTCATCTTCTAATTCAGACTAACTGCAGCTTTCACTAGCTCATTTGAGTGAAAAATGATTACTAGAGTGCACAATGATTGGAATATACAACTATTCTACCTTAATTAACCGGAGTTACATTCAAAGAAAAGTCTTAATTACGATGAATTATTTAGGACAAAAAATTAAATTTATCACTAATCTATCTGGTTTTTTCTTGCAAGTAGTATCTCTCTGACTTCCTGGTTAATTAACCAATCCATGTTGGTTTTGTCTGTCCAGAAAAGGGATTATTTAGCACAATAAATAAGTTTCAGAAACGATTACGATACAACCATTATGTTTCAATTAATTAGAATTCTCTCCAGTTTAAGAAGAAAAAGCCTTACGCTGAATTATTCATGATAATGTATAAATTTACCCTCAATCTCTCCAGCCTTTTCATGCAAAGCAATATCTCTCTCATTAAATATATACTTTTTGGTTGGTTTCCTCAATAGCTCTGACCAATATTTTCAGGCGAATGGGAACAACCTGAAGGTTGCATTCATAATTTCCTCTGTGAGCGCCACAGCGGCAGCAGGTGTCATCATCCGATTCTTAATTCCGAGGATGTGACAAACCAACTAGAATAAGATTCGCCAGAAACCAGTTGGATTAGCATGGGATATAAGAAGAAGCGTCTAACTAAAGCATCCCGGCATCACCCGTTTCTTTTCCTTGATTCTTTTTCCATGTCAGAAAACATGTCTTAGTATCAGAGTAGTATGTCATTCGTACACCTCATATTGTACACAGTTTCTTTACTTTCGCCTGTGTACACGCGGCCGGAAACAGTGGGCCTCCTCGTATACATACTATATAGTACGGTACAGAGAGGCGTACGTACGTGGCTGGTCTGGATGGCTCTACACGACCGTAACAAACATGCGTGTGTACTTCTGCCGGCAGTCGTACGTCGGGTTAGCGCGATGGAAGGAAGGTCGGGGCGTACGTGGACCGCGACCCGGTCCGACGGCGGTGGATGCATGCAGTGCAGCATGGAGGCGTTGGCGGAGGGGTCGCTGTCGCGCGTGTCGGCCGGTGGGCTTTGCAAGCGACCGTGCATCATGTATGCGTACGCCGCGCTGGGCGACCGGCCGGTATTTTATTCCGGCGACATCTCAACCTTCCCCTCCTTCCTCGAGCCCTCCCTCAGAGCTGCCCCGAGTTGCTTTTCCGTTTTACAAACGTACGTCATCGACCGCCGGGACGACGGCGAGGTTCGTCGGCCGTTCTTCAGCGGATGCATCAGGCGCAGGCAGCACCGTGCACCGGTGCAAGTACGCGAGCCGTCGACAGGAGGCTCCGCTTTCTCCGCGCGCGCGCACGCTCGGCCGGCACGCGTCTGCGACAGTGCGCGTGGCATCCGCACGGCGACGCCGACCGCTGTCCGCCGCTAGGTGGGCGATCGATTCCATTTCCATCACGTACGCGTCGCCCCTGGGCTGGCTAATCAGTCGGCCTCGTCGCGAAGAAAAAGGGTGGCGATTTGGATATATCATTCCTGTTCCATCGGTCAGTCGCCTAACAGCCCGGGGTTTTGTTGCCAAGCGTACTTATGTTCGACGCCAACGCCTCACCCGCCGTTCATCTTTTGTCCCCGTTCAGCTGTCCGCGCGTCAGACCAAGAACTAAAACTGGTCGTTACGGCGTCCTAGTCCAAACCCAACCCCATGCAAGATGCAACTGCCCATCGATCTCGATCTCTTCTCCACAGCTCTAAAGTACAAAGGAACACAAGCATCTCTGTCTTGCGTGCTCTGATGCAACCCCCCTCCGTCCCTTTTTTGTTTGTTTTCTTTCAGGGATGGTCTGATGTATCCTTCACTCCTTCCTTGCCACCAGTTTTGACAGAGAATGGTCAGTTTGGTAGAGTACAAGTATTTATTGATCCAGTTCTATTATCAAAGTTCGCCGGAAATACACAGCATCTTAAACATAATAAAAATTACATCGAGATTCTAAGACCACCAAAAGACCACTACCATCGCCGGAATGAGCCGCCAACGCGTTGCTATCACCGTTCCTCCATCCAAGCCGGACCAGCACCCTGAAGTGGCAGTCGTCGCTGTTGAAATATTGAATAGATCTGAAGCACCTGACGTCAAATCTCGTCACATGACGAGAAACCCTAACCTCACCGCCCCAAGGAGACGGCATGAATCTACGCGAGAGCTCCGTCGACTATGTCCAGATGGACGAACTTGAGTTGGATTGAACTCCGAAATAAAAACTCAAAGAAGAAGCCCCGCCATCCGCCTGAGCGCCACACCTGCAAGGATTAAAAACTCTAACCTAAACTACTAACCGAAGCGACAGGCAAAGGGAAGACGAATCTATGGGCTCGCCGGTGAAGCCTAAAGAGGAGAGTTTGCCATAGCCGCAAAGGAATAGGGCGTGGTGGGCTGGGAGGAGCTTGGTGTGTAGCAGCAGCATCCTTTTTGCCATGCGTGAAAGTATTTTTCTAAAGCTATATGAGCGGTAACAATATATATATTCTCTCCCTTTTGACCCACAAAGGTAAGAGAGAGATGGTCTACTAATCATAGACTTTTAACTAGTAGTAGAGGGATGGATATGTCACATGTGTAGCTAGCTAGCTGCAGGTGCTGTAGCAAATTTAAGGTTTTCAGATCAGCAACAGTGCATCTGTGCATGGCACGGCGTGTGCTGTTGCGCCGAGGAAGAGGAGACCAGGCGAGACGAACCCCAAACCGTAAATGAGATGCAGGGGCCAGGGAGCCATTATTGGCAAAAGCTGTTGCCACCTGACCAAATATAATTATGCACTGTGCTAGCACACCCCATTGTCCAGATAAGTTGGCCTCAATACATATCAGACATAAAGGAGACACTAGTAATGAACCCAGTTGGT
Organism: Triticum dicoccoides; assembly: GCF_002162155.2. Lineage (NCBI taxonomy): Eukaryota > Viridiplantae > Streptophyta > Magnoliopsida > Poales > Poaceae > Triticum > Triticum dicoccoides. The sequence continues at coordinate 669,627,793 of NC_041382.1, read as the reverse complement.
GCAACAAATAATTATGTGTCATGGGTGTACGGTAGAGTTATATACACTCAAAGTGTAATCAGTCCTCCTGGGAAACAGAATGACAAAAAACAACAGCTATTTATTCATTATTATTAATCTTTTGATCCAGCTTGATGCTATCTTGTGTGTGTACCTCTTGCTATCTTCACAGGGAAATTGCTCTATTCTACGTTCTGGAAAAGTTGCTGACAGAGAGTCAAGTGATTTTGCATTGTTTTCATGCCGAGGAGCTCGTAGAGACCATCCAGATGATAAAGCTGCTAATTCAATTGCACACCCCATCCCATACTGTCCTCTGCAAGGCCTTTCTGGATAGCTGTGAGTGCCGAATACAGTTGCTGGGACACCGCTCCGACCTTCCCGCCCCCATACTCCACTCTGCAAACGAACGAGAGTCGATTGATTTCAATACAGGAATGGTAATCAATTGACGACGTGGCTGGCAGATCCCATAAGTTTTCCAATATTGCCCCAACTGGCAATTGCAGATTTTGTATGAACAATCAATGAAAGAAGATAATAAACCCTGCCTATCCTGGTACAATCATAGGCTTTGCAGAGCCAGGCCCCAACAATTCAGTGGAGCTGGTACAATCATAGAGCAAACATGAAATGCTGCTGCTACTGCTAGGCACTTAACTCATAGTTAGAGATGCAATACGTCTGATTGCCTAATTTCGTAAGCTTATAAACCCTGCCTATCCTGCCTAGATTTGGTAGTCTCATTAATCAAATACTCCCTGCTGTCATAATAAGTAATTTAAACTAAGAGCACGACACTTATTATGGAACGAAGGGGGTATGTAAATGGATACTAGTAGAAAAATAATTACTTCAAGGCTATATGGTATTTACCTTCTTCCGTGGTACACTATGGAACCAACAGGTGATAGTACAACGGCAGTCCCTGTACAGAAGACTTCATCCGCGTCAAGCAACTCATCTATCGCAATAAGGCGCTCTTCGACCTGAAAATAAAAAAGCTAGAATGTTAAATGAAAAGATCGTATCATATCTCATATTGTTGCTCCATAGATGATCCAGGCTGAAGATGAACATCCCTGTTTGAGTTACCTGGATTCCAAGATTTCGGGCAATTTCAATTATACTTCTTCTTGTGATTCCAGGAAGAATTGTTCCCGTTAATAGTGGAGTAGAAATAACATTATCCTGTCAGGAAAAATTCAATGATCACATTCCTATCAAAATCTAGTAATAAGAAAATAGTGCCAATACAACATATACAGTTTGGAGCAGTCATGGAATTAAGTAAATATCCTGGCTACTAGCATGCTAATCAGGTGATGGTATTCTGCAACTGCGCCTTGTTCAGTTCTTTCAATAGACTACGCAGATTCCCCGAGACATCATTGTCAGCGAAATCATAGGCACTAATACTCAAACTACTCTACACTGTTGTTTTCATATCCACTTGCAAAGGAAGCCAAATGGAACAAAGTACAGTACACATACCTTCACCATGAATATATTACAGGAAGAAACTTCCTCCACAAACTTCTTATGCACGGGATCCAAGTAAAGAACATCAGAATGACCTTGCGCCTTGGCTCTTCTCTGAGCACTAACAACCTGCATACAGGGATTCAACAAAAGTGCAAAGCATCAGGAACCACATAACAATATGGTAATGTTATTCCTGATCTTATCAAACCAGAGAGATCAAGATAAGCATTTATATACACCAAATTTTGAGGAAAGCTACCACTATCCTATGCAAAATTAGAGCTGAGATGCACTTAGCAGCACAACAGTAGCATGCAAGTTGAGGGTAACTGCAAAATATTGGAAGACAAACTCATATTCAGAGAACCAGGGAGTAAAGATGTACAGAAGGTAATCATGGATCAGATGAATAATATCACACTTATTACAGAGCAAGGTGTGTTACCGAAGCATAATTTCCAATTGTCTTAATATCACCAGTTCCACCAGGTGCAGCGCGGTGATATTCTTCCTCAGTCAATAAGCTAATAGGAGACAGGCCATCCTGAAAGTAAATAAGACATTGAAATATTACTGTTGGAACCATAAAAAATGGATATATGAAACTGAAAAGAAGCCAAATTCACCAACCTTGAAATAGTGACCAACTGGGCAAACATACACGACAAATGTATACTCCGGAGCAGGTGCTACACCTAGCATAGCTGCACTTCCAATCAGCAGCGGCCTGATATATAAAGAACCTTTGCCAGTGGGGGGTACCTACAATCTCATGAAGCACATAACCCATGAGAAAGGAGATATGCATCACATGTCACTGTTCAAGGAAATATGTACTTACCCAACGCTTGTTTGCCAATATAGTTTGCTTGACACCTGATAGGAACTGCTCAACGCTTGGTGCAGGCATGCATAGCCGATCTGCACCTATCCTCATCCGCAACGCGTTTTCCTCAGGGCGAAAAACAATTACCGAACCATCCTCCTTTCTGTGTGCTCTAAGACCTTCGAGCAATCCCTGCACGTTTTATAACCATGTTAGAGCATATCCAACGAAAATGGAGCAAACGAAAGCAGCGTACATATCTGAAATCAACAAGGATATTAATTACACAGCACTGTTCATCAATCATGTGGTGATTCTTCAAGGCAGAACAGGGAGGTAAACAAACCTGGCCATAATTTAAAACTGCAGCAGCGGGGTTCATCTCAATTGGCCCATACGGAACCAATTCACCCTTGGTGAACACCCCATCTGACGAACATTTCATTATATACATAAAGTCTGTCGGGACCAATTGAAATCCAAGAGTCTCCCAGTCGAAGTCGACCAGGTCCGGAGTTCCTGTGCTGGAACATGCAGCCCACATGAACAAACAATAATTCGGCAAAACAGGAAAAATGCCCATCATGGGACAGCCAGAACGCAGAAGGGAACCAAGCTTATTAGCAGCTTCTAAATGCAAATGCACACTGATGCAGTGATAGTACTACACCGATTTCTTCTAGTTTATTTACCTCCTCGTGGCTATTAAACCCTTTGACATGATCAGTTTTGGATTGTAGCAATCTTTCCTTCTTCGTTTAACTAAATAGTGGATTGTAACAATGTTTTCCTTCACTAGGTCATCAATTGTGCATAACTATGTTATAATGTAGGACAAATGAGCGGACAATAGCAACACCGCAATGCGCGAATGAATCCCCATTCTTCATAATCCATCTACAATTTTTGACTATGTTCTTGTTCTGCCAGGAACAGCAGGCAGGCCTAGTGGCTGGCGTAAACGAAAACGAAAGTGCAGCAGCGCGGAGCGCCGGGTCAAGTTGCCGTACTTGTATGACGCCGTCATCAGGGCGGAACACGGGCTGCTCCTTGCCGCAGTGCCTCGCCTGGAGACGGAGACGGCGCTGCCGGCGAATCGCTTCTGAATCTGCAGACAGCCACACTTTTTATTAGGTGTTTGATGGTTTTCCCCATAGTTGGGGACAGTACGACTTAACCGATCGCCGTGCTGCAGCAGAAAGTCGCAGATGAAAATTCGTACGGGTTGTGAGGGCAGGCGCGGATGCGGCCTGGGGCTGGGGGAGACCGCCGTGCCGCGCGGAGAAGCGGAAGCGCGGGACACCGGGGCGCGGAGGCGGAGCTCCATATTTGTATGACTCGCCGGGGCAGGGGATCGGCCGTGGGTGGGGGTAGGTTGGTTGGCTACTCGGTACGGCTGGGGAGATCAGGAGAAGGAGTCGCGGGGTGGCGGCTGCGGAACGCACGAACGGCAAGCGTGCCGGCGGGCTTGTTGACATTGGTTCGCCCGCCGGGTAGCGAAGTGGGTCGAGCCCTGTCAGTGCGGGTGCGGAGGCCGGAGGCGGCGGGGCTGACAGGGATTTGGCCATTTAGGTCCACCGGTCAGCGAGGCAGAAGCGTCTTTAGATCGGGTCTCAGGTAGGGGTAAAGCGGTCGTACTTCTCTTGCGTAAATGATAGTTTAACGAAAATGGTACTAAATCCCGAATGTTCGGATTTGACCATGGCAATTCTAGTGACTCAAAGATGTCAACGCACGACAATTTTCTGGTAAAAAAAAATAGGAAAATGTTATTGTTCAGCCAGCTGAAAACAGACTCCGCGTTCGCCGCCTCCTCTTTGCTACACGTGGCACTGTGAGCCGCGTCCGTCATCTTCCCGCTGCCCCAAGAAGGACCGTCCGTGGCAGCAATGTTCTCCTCCCTTGTCCATGGCCAAGCTATCCTTCTAGCTGCAGAAAAGATTCTGCAATAAGACTCTTGTTGCAGAAGGCTCTTTACAATAAAGCTTTTGTTACAGAGATCGAACAAAAAAAGGTGTTTGAAAAGTTCTGCAATAAGGTTGTTGTTGCAGAAGGTTGAGTGCAACAAGGCTCATGTTGCTAACATCGGAGGAAAACCCGGTCCAGAATTTTTTAACAAGGTCCTTGTTGCAAAAGCTCGAGCACAATAAGCTTCATGCTGCAGAAATAAAAAACAGTCTGATTACAACAAGACTGTTGTTGCAGAAAGATGAGCGTAACAACGTGCTTGTTGTAGAGATCAGATGGCTACTCTAACACTCCATCCAACGGCTGCTGAGGCGGCGGATCTTCTCATATTATCCGTCGGCCGACGCATAGTGTTGCCCTAAAAATACACTGAGCACAATTTTGCCATGTTTACCAATTAAACTTGTCATCTTCGCGTCACTAAAATTCCATAGGGCATGACTGTAAACAACAATATCTCTTTTTGCACGTTTTTGTTCTATATATTTCATGATCATAAAACTAGGAAATACAATGAATCCCTTGCTTCAAACTATTAGAGCAACTCTAGCGGATGCTCTATATCTTGGCCAGCCCGGATAATTCCGACTTGTTTTTGTGTTTTTTGTGACCCGAACAGGTCCGCTATATCAAGGCTGGTTTGTAAAAGTTTTACAAGCGACCCGCAAAACCATCCTTTCATCGATATATGTACGGGGTCAGGAGCATTTTAGGGTTCACGTCTCACATCTCCTTCGCCGCCTCCCTTCCTATCTCCGGTGAGCAATTCCGTTCGGGCGCAATTCCTTTTTCTGGCAAGCAATGGCGGGTTCTGCACGCGGATGTGGTGGGTATGGCCGTGGCGGGCCGCCGCCGCGCAAGATCTCGCGTAACGATGCAGAGGCCGACAGCTCCAGCCGCCCCCTCGCTGAGGCTTGGCGGTCCAAGAAAGGGCGGGAGCATGGCCGCCTCTTCCGCAGTGCCGGTCGGTCCCGTTGGGCCAACTTCCACCGCCTCCACGAATAGCTCTGCTCGCACACCAAGCGGTGCCATGAGGCGGATGAGGAGCTCATCATCGTGGAGCGGGCCATGGCAGCTGAAGAAGAAGGGGCCGCTGACATGCTCATCGCGGCAAAGGAGGACCACACCTATGCCCACGCTTGTTTCAAGTTGACGGAGGCGTTCTTCCTCGCGTCGGCAACTAAGCTGACATCCCTAATCTATGTCAGATCTATGTTTTTAGCTATGTATGAACTCCTGTGTGTTTTGAATTTTGAAGCGGGAACTATGTATGATCTATGTTTTTAAATTTGCAGTATGTTATAGCGGATCTGTTCTGTCAGAACCATTGAGTTGCCACAAAATCGTTTTAGGGGAAACCTAAAATGATTTTGCAGTACCGATTTATAACACATGTACTAGAGTTGCTCTTAGGGCCACTTTGAGTCGTAGGAATGTCAGAACACAAAAACAGGAAACATATTGGATGGGAGTGGCAAGCCCACTTAAATCCTATAAAATTGACAAATCATGTTTGATGTCATAGAAAAAACAAAGAAATTATAAAAAGAAAAAAGGTTGAAGTAGATGTTAGATTTCCTATGAAATGAAGTCCTAATGATCTTTATGAATAAATCCTATAGGATCCAATCCTACGAACCAAAAGCTCAACATAGAAAAATTCCTAAAGATTCTAGTTCTCAAAAAATTCTACGAAAGTCCTTTGAATCAAAGGAGCCCTTACTAATATGACAGGAGATTCATAAAATAGGAAATTGACATTGTCAGCTTATGTCCTACTCCTAGTGGCTTTCAAAGTCTAAAAGGATTACATTTGCATACATGCCAATTTGGCAAGGTGATAGTTGGATATTGTTGGAAATATGCCCTAGAGGCAATAATATTTGTATTATTATATTTCCTTGTTTATAATTAAGAGTTTATATTTCATGTTATAACTGCTATGATCCTAGAATATGCGATTCGGTGGAAAACTCGTATGCACGTGTGGAATGATAAACGGTAAAACAATAGGTTCCCGGTCTAGCCTCTAGGACTGGCTCAAGTGTTGTTGGTGATCACATTTTCCAGATCTTAGAATATCGTTAAGTGCAGCGATATCCCTAAAACAACATTGAGGGTATGACATTAGAAGAATGATCATATTGAGTCGACCCAATCTTGTATGTTATACTTTGTGATCATATCGCCTGAAATCATTTGTTATAACACGGAGTGTTAGCATGTGTAGTTTAGTTCCTCAGAAAATGAGAGTGTGTCAGTTACTTCCTACAAGGCGGTGGACTTTGGGGTTTCTCAAACGTCATCTGTAACAAGGTGATCATAACGACAACTTCCAGGTTCATCGGAATGTTTGACAAGTGAACGAACAACTCGAGAGTGGGATTTGCTCCTTCGATGATGGAGAGATATTCTTAGGGCCCTCTTGGTGTGAAGACATCCATAATTGTCTTGCCAGACACATGTGACAATGTCACGGGGACGTCGAAACATGCCAACGAGAAAGAAGAACAAAACCGGTAACGGGATCAACGGTATAATGGGCATGGTGATGACCCAGGAGGATACCGATGCACACTAGGTTTCGTAAAGTATCACGAAGCAAAGGGAACATCGCGTGATAACCAAAGGTTCACTCCAATATCATTCGTGTAATCATAGGGACCGATATGGATGTCCACGGTTCCACTAGCGGTCATTGAATGAAGGAGTATTCGTTCATGTCTATGATTTACCGAACCTACGGGGTCACAAGCTTAAGGTAATCACGATCTGCTGAGTGTTAGTGGAACGAGAGTGATGAGAATATATTCATGAAATAGTTTCATTAATATTCGAAATAGTTTTGAGAGGTTCCGGAAGCGTTTCGGGGTCATCGAAAGGGTTTCGGTGAATATTGGGTAATACCGGGTATTACCAATTAATATGTGTAGGTGGAAAATGTTTCCAGAGATGTTAAATTATATATATAATACTCTGAAAATGTTTATAGTATTATATATATAAATTAAACATCAACGGGCCTTAAAAGGCCAAGAGGTGGAAGGCAACTTGGGCCAAAAAGGCCCAAGTGGGAAAGTGCCACCCTTCCCTAAGGAAGGGGGCCGAATTGGACTAGGGGTGGGAGTCCTACTCCCGACTCCCACCCCCTTGGCCGGCGCACCAAGAGAGGTTTTCCTCCTTTGGTGGCTGCCCTCTCCTCCCCTCCTAACCTATATATACTAGAGGTTTTCTACCCTATTGATACACAAGTTTTGGGAGCCTCTTCTAGTTGATCTAGTTATAGTTCTAGTTGGTCCTAGACTAATTAGAGCTAGCCCTAGCCACCTATAATCCTCATAATTAGAAGCCCTATGTGGTTCTAATCTACTCCCTCTAATTCTTCGGTGACGATTAGCTCTGGACGGTGAAGCGCTACCGGATCGTGAAGACCGTACTTGCAACCAAGTAGAGAGGCCGTGCTTTCGGTCTTCAGTTCGAGAGATCGTTCGAGGGCGGTTCTCGGGATTGTCATCAACGTTCGAGGGACTTCAAGTACGATCTACACCGACTCGTCTACTTCTGCTGCACTCTGAGTCGGTAACGATTGCTGATCACAACCCGTTCTGCATCTTCATATTGTTCTTGGGTGATCGTAGGTGCGATTTTTTTTGCTTTCTACTATGTTTCCCAACAAATACTCCCGTAGCTCGTGTCACCTCCAGGGGGCGGCTCGGGCGAACTCTAACCACCACCTCCCCCCTGCTCCCCCGCTGCTATCGGAGGAGGTCGGCGGGCTCTCCTCCCCTCCCCGCGAGGGGTCTCTGACCAAGGCGCGATGGCGCCCCTGGGCGCTCGGCGTGGCGGCATAGTTGGCACGTTGGGGCGGCGGCCCCAGGCATTTCCGATGGCGGCTGGGGCACCATGGCTGCGGGTGCAACATGGGGCCCGGCCATGTCGGCTGGTGGTGGCAGTTCCTGACCCAGATCAGTTCTCCTCCAGGGTGGTGAGGGCCCGGGCGCCAGTCGGCGGCCCGAAGAGATGGTGGGCTCGTGCCTAGGTGTTCCACCTTCATCGGTATGGTTGGGGGGGGGGAGGTGTTGGCGTGGTGCCGGTGGCGTCCGGGGTCGGCTCTACCTGATGGTCGGCATGCGTGGCGGTGGGAACCTGGCAAGCTGCGGCTTACTATGGATCTTGAATGCCAGAGCGGCGGATCTGGGCGGTGGCCTGATACGTCTCCAACGTATCTATAATTTTTGATTGTTCCATGCTGTTATATTATCATTCTTGGATGTTTTTCAATCATTTTATAATCATTTTATATCATTTTTGGTACTAACCTATTGACATAGTGCCCAGTGCTAGTTGTTGTTTTCTGCTTGTTTTTTACATCGCGGGAAATCAATACCAAACGGAGTCCAAACGCAGGGAAACTTTTTGTGGAAATTTTTTGGACCAGAAGACATCCAGTGGGCCAAAGAAGTACCAGAGGGCCATCCCATGGTGAGCACAAGACACCAGGGCACACCTGGAGGCCCAGGCACGCCCTGGTGGGTTGTGCCCACCACGGTGGCCTCCCGCACCGCCTCTTTGCTCTATAAATACCCCAATATTCCAGAAACCCTAGGGGAGTCGACGAAATCAATTCCAGTCGCCGCAAGTTCCAGAAACACTAGATCTAATCTAGACAACATTTCGTAGGGGTTCATCATGTCCATTGGCTCCGTGTCTTCCCTGGCTCCGTGTCTTCCCTGGCTCCGGCTCGTTCCCTTCCTAGGCCTCGCCGTCGTCCACCGCCCTGGTGCTCTCGGCGTGGCGTGGTCAATGTGGTCAACGACCGACATGCATCTGAAGTGGAATGTACGTGGAGAGGCTGACAACTGGGTCCACGGCTACACGCAAGGAAATTCCTCCTTATTACATGCAAAATAATGATTCCTCCACCTAACATCTGGGACCCACCGAAAGGGCCTCTATATTTCGTGAAAAAAATGTTACCGCCGCTGACAGCTCGGACCCACCAGCTATATCTTCGCACGCAAGGAAGTGCCTCCTTATTACGCACAAAAAAAATGAATACTCCCCCTGCTAGCTGGGACCCAGTATAGTGGGCCTACTAAGTTGACGGGGACGGAGGACTTTGCCAACTTAGTCAATATGCACGATTCTAGCTCGAGTGACCGTACGATGTCCATCCAACGGCCGTAGTGCTTCTTCAACCTCTGGTCTTCTTGCTCCAGCCGCCCAAAGCAGCGCCGGTCGTGCCGCCTGCTCCTACCTCCCGTGGCCTGCTGCTGCCACGGAGGCCTCACTGCCCCATACCACTCCCACCGCTGGCCAAGCCATCCCTCCACACCCCCTGTTATTCTGCAGCGATGGCAGCGCAGCCAAACCAGTGAACCCTCGTACTCCTCTCCGCGTGGGCATCCACTGCCACGTCTTCCCCGGCTCCGCGTCGTCTCCTTCCTAGGCCTCGCCACCGTCCACCGCCGTGGTGCTCTCGGCGCGGCGTGGTCAATATGGTCAACGATCGACTTCCATCGGAAGAGTACTGTATGTGGAGAGGCTGATAGCTGGGTCCACGACAGCCGCAAGGAAGTGCCTCCTTATTACGCGGAAAATAATTATTCATCCACCTGACAACAGGGACCCACCGGACGGGCCACCAGTATTTCACAAAAAAAATGTTTCCCCCCTGATTGCTGGGACCCACCAGACGGGCCACCGTATTTCGTGACAAAACGTTCCCCCCGCTGTCAGCTCGGACCCATCCGGAAGTGCCTCCTTATTACGCACAAAAAAATGAATACTCCCCCTGCTAGCTGGGACCCACCATGGTGGGAGGCCGACTTGTGGGCCTACTAAGTTGACTGGGACAGAGGCCTTTGTCAACTTTAGTCAATATGAACGATTCTAGCTCCGGTGACCGTACGATGTCCATCCAACGGCTGTAGTGCTTCTTCAACCTCTGGTCTTCTTGCTCTAGCCGCTCAAAGCAGCGCCGGTCGTGCCGCATGCTCCTGCCTCCCATGGCCGGCTATGATGCCGCGGAGGCCTCACCGCCTCCTACTACTCCCACCGCTGGCCAGGCCATTCCTCTACTCACCCACACACCCTGTTATTCTGCGGCGACGGCAGCCTCACACCGCAGCCGTACCAGTCAACCCTCGTACTCCTCTCCGCGTGGGCATCCATTGCCGCGTCTTCCCCGGCTCCCTGTCGTCCCCTTCCTAGGCCTCGCCATCGTCCACCGCCGTGGTGCTCTCGGCGCGGCGTGGTCAACGTGGTCAACGATCGACTTCCATCGGAAAAGTACTATACGTGGAGAGGCTGACAGGTGGGTCCACGACAGCCGCAAGGAAGTGCCTCCTTATTACACACAAAATAATTATTCCTCCACCTAACAGCGGGGACCCACCGGACGGGCCACCGTATTTCACGAAAAAAAACGTTTCCCCCTGACTACTGGGACCCACCAGCTACATCTTCGCACGCAAGGAAGTGCGTCCGAAAAAAAAACAATTCGCCCCCTGACTACCGGGACCCACCAGCTACATCTTCGCACGCAAGAAAGTGCGTCCGGGCAAAAAATAAAAAAACAATTCGCCCCCTGACTGTTGGGACCCACCATATACATCTTCACATGCACGGAAGTGCCTGATAGTCGGGACCCACCTGGTCGAAGCGTACGTAGCGTTGTCATTCTGGTCGCAGACGTGTACGTACATACTGGTGGATGTAGAGGCGTGCACGTGTCATAGTAGAGGCGCGCACGTAGCATGTACACGTACGTACAACGGCCAGGGTGCAAGAAAGAAAATATGGCCACGTACGTACATACGGGCGGGGTCTCGAACGCCTACTCGTGCATACATACGGCCAGGGCTCGTGTACATGGCTAGGTCAGAACGGAGAAACAACATCGTCGTCGTGTTCATGGGGAGCCAACCGGCTGGGTCGGAACAGAATGCCTCGTCGTGTTCATCGGGAGGGCTTGGACGGAACAGGCGATGGAAACGAGGCCTGGCGTACCGCACAACAGAGGAAACGACCTTGTGTTCAACCAGCCACGTTCGAAATGGGATCCTGTTCATCGAGAGGGGTCTGGCATACCGTAAAATGGAGGAAACAGACTTGTGTTGGACCTCCTACGGTCGAAATAGGGTCCTGTTGATCGGGAGGGGTGTGGCGTACCGCAAAACGGACGAAACAGACTTGTGTTGGAGCGCTACGGTCGAAATGGGGGTCCTGTTCATCGGGAAGGGTGTGGCGTACCGCAAAACGGGACTCCACGGGATACTGTTCATCTGCACCGTCGACCTCCTCCAGCCTCCATGGGCTACTATTCATCCACCATCGACCTCCTCCAGCCTCCACGGGCTCCTGTTCATCCACCCTCCACCGTGCGCTACTCCACCGGCTACTGTTCAACCACCCCTCTCCATGGGCTCCTGTTCAACCACCCCTCCACGGGCTACTGTTCATCCACCCCTCCACCGTCTACTATTAATCCAGCCCTCCACAGGGTCGTCCTGTTCATCCAACCCTTCACGGGGTCCTGTTCATCCAGTCCCAACCGGCTCGATCGATCGAGGTCCTGTTCATCCAGAGGCAACGTCACGGGGTCCTGTTCATCCACCCCCACGGCTCACTGTTCATCCAAACCCCCCCGCAACGCTCACTGTTCATCCAAACCCCCCTGCAACGCTCACTGTTCATCCAGAGGCAACATCGATCAGCTTCAGTTAGCAGCAGTAGCGAAGGAATCGCTCGATCGCTCAGTTTCAGTAACGCGTAGCCTGCAGTGCAATCGCCCGGGTTCAGTTAGGCGACGCCTCGCTCGGGTTCAGTTAGATCCCAATGCCTCGCACACACGCGCGTACGTGTACGAGAGAAACGCGCATCACTCGGCCCCGACCACCCACCGTAACCGGGAACTTGCCAAAATTTTCCTCGCCCTTGCTTCTACCACGGGTTTTTCCGTCATGGTAGACCCAAAGAATGTCATGCAGATGCGTCTCCGGCCCGCCCAAGATGAAAAGCCCATTTTCTGTCATGATTTTTTGTCATAGAAGTAGGAGCCCACCACATCTATGATGATACCAGGTTTTGTCACAAATATCATCATAGAAGTGTCATAAGTATGATAGAAATTTTTTTCGTTCGGCCCAAAATGTCACAGATGTGTCTTTTTTTGTAGTGTCAACCCCCACCACCATGGACGCAAGAGGGGAAATCGACCCGCGCGCTCCTTTGCTGCCAAGTGCGCTGACATGGCAAAGATGTTGGAAACATGCCCTAGAGGTAATAATAAAGTGATTATTATTATATTTCCTTAATCATGATAAAGATTTATTATTCATGCTAGAATTGTATTGACCGGAAACTTAAATACACGTGTGGATACATAACTGAATACCATGTCCCTAGTGGGCCTCTACTAGACTAGCTCGTTGATCAAAAGATGGTTAAGGTTTCCTAACCATAGACATGTTTTGTCACTTGATAACGGGATCACATCATTAGGAGAGTGATATGATGGACATAGACCCATCTGTTAGCTTAGCATATGATTGTTCAGTTTAGTGCTACTACTTTCTTAATGTCAAATACATATTCCTTCGGCCATGAGATCATGCAACTCCTGGATACGGAAGGAATACCTTGTGTGCTATCAAACGCCACAATGTAACTGGGAGATCATAAAGATTCTCTACAGGTATCTTCGAAGGTGTCTGTTGAGTTGGCATGGATCGAGATTGGGATTTGTCACTCCGTGTATCGGAGACGTATCTCTGGGCCCTCTTGGTAATACAACAACACAAGAAGCTTGCAAGCAAAGTGACTAAGGAGTTAGTTACGAGATGATGTATTATGGAACGAGTAAAGAGACTTGCCGGTAACAATATTGAACTAGGTATGGAGATACCGACGATCGAATCATGAGAAAGTAACATACCGACAGACGAAGGGAACTACGTATGTTGTCATAAAGGTTTGACCGATAAAGATCTTTGTAGAATTTGTAGGAACCAATATGGGCATCCATGTCCCGCTATTGGTTATTGACCGAAGAAGCGTATCGATCATGTCTACATCATTCTCGAACCCGTAGGGTACACACGCCTAACATTTATTGTCGATAAAGTATTATATGAGTTATGTGAAATAGTGTTCGAATGTTGTTCAGAGTCCTGGATTAGATCACGGACATGACGAGGAGCTCCCGAATGGTCCGAAGGTAAAGGTTGATATTTAGAACGATACTATTTGGTCTCCAGAAAGGTTTCGAAATGCACTGGGTAATTATCAGATCACTAGAAGGGGTTCCGGGAAGGCCACGGGGAGTTATTGGGCTTATTGGGCCAACGAGGGAAGCACACCAGCCCACAAGGGGCTGGTGCGCCCCACCTCTAGGCGGCCGGCCATTCAGGAAGGAAAGGGGGAGGTCTAGCTCCTCCCGCCTTCTCTTCCAGATGAGAGAAAGGAAAGGGGGGGGGGGGCTCCCCTCCTGCCTTCTCCCCAAGCGCCAAGAAAGGAAGATGGGCGTGGCTAGGGCAGGAGCCTAGGGCGGCTGCCGGCCCTCTTGGGGGTGCCCTAGGCTGCCTCCTCTCCTCCCCCACCTATATATATGAGGGGAGGGAGAGGGGCAACACACACCATGATCCCCAAGCTGTGTGCGGCGCCCTGTCTCCCTCCAGTTCTAGCTTCTCCTTCGTTCATGTCCATTGTGCTTGGCGAAGCCCTGCGGATAGTTTCACCACCTCCGTCACCACGCCGTCATGCTGCCGGAACTCATCTACTACTTCGCCTCTCTTGGTGAATCCTTATCCCTTTATATGGGCAGACGAAACTATGCGTCCCCACCAGCCTGGTAAAACTCGCTTATCCCCCAAGCGCCGTAATCGATGGCGCGGTTGGGTTACCCACGTCCGTATTGATGAGAATCCTGTAATAAGGGGACATGATCTCTGCTTCGATAAGACGTGCCAAGGAAACCGCCTCGCAAAACGCTCTAAGGTGGGACAGTAAAAAACGATTCGAACAAAGGCTTGGCTGTGATGTGATGTCACGCTACAGAATACGTCAGCAGACTAGATTTGTGAAAATATTACTCTCTCTATGGTGGTATGTGGAACTTGTTTTGCAGAGCAGGACACGATCCTCGTGTTCAAAATCTTCTATGAAATATCCAGAGGAGGAACCGGCCTTGCAATGCCGAAGACAATCTGCGCCGAACTCATCGTCATTGAAGCCTGGTTCAGGGGCTCCTGAGGGAGTCCTGGATTAGGGGGTATCCGGACATCAGGACTATAAACCTATGGCCGGACTGTTGTACTATGAAGATACAAGATTGAAGAATTCGTCCCGTGTCCGGATGGGACTCTCCTTGGTGTGGAAACTAGTAGAAAAAGGGCCTTCATTCCCGGTTCATACGGGCCTTTAGTCCCGGTTCTGGAACCGGGACTAAAGGGTCGGTACTAATGCCTATCCCTTTAGTCCCGGTTCAATCCAGAACCGAGACTAAAGGGCGCGGCCACGTGGAGCTCCACCTATAGTCCCGGTTGGTAACACCAACCGGGATTAAAGGAAATTTTATGATTTTTTTTTGATTTTTTTTGATTTTCAAATTTCTGAATTATTTTAACCTCTAGTCTGTAATCACCACCCCTCATCACTTCTCAATTTATCCTCTAATCACCCCTCATCATTCAAAATCATCTAACTTCCTGAACGGTCACCCATCCTCCCACTCCCCCAGCCTGAGCACGCTTAACTTCCGGGTTCTATTCTCCCTTGCTCCAAGTCTGCATTTGTTGTTTTCCTGACAATACTAAGATGTCAATCCTATTAACCTTCAGGAATTTTGCTTGAGCATGAAGTGACACATTTCATAGTTTTATTTTGAAACTATTGTTTTAAGAAACAATAATTATTTAGTAACACTAATATTTCTTGAATAATTAGTTTGACCATTGTTTGACCACAATTTGACCATAGTTTGACCAGATTTGACCAAAATTGAAATAACCGAAATAATTATTTAGTAACACTAATATTCTAGAATAATTAGTCTGACCATTGTTTGACCACAGTTTGCCCACTGTTTGAATTTTTTTGATTTTTTTCACTCTAGATCTTAAAAGCCCCGTAACTTTTTTCTATTAGGTTTTTGAGGATTTTGAAAATGTTTAACGGGGTTGTCATTCTGGTCGCAGACGTGTACGTACATACTGGTGGATGTAGAGGCGTGCACGTGTCGTAGTAGAGGGGCGCATGTAGCATGTACACGTACGTACAACGGCCAGGGTGCAAGAAAGAAAATATGGCCACGTACGTACATACGGGCGGGGTCTCGAACGCCTACTCGTGCATACATACGGCCAGGGCTCGTGTACATGGCTAGGTCAGAATGGAGAAACAACATCGTCGTCATGTTCATGGGGAGCCAACCGGCTGGGTCAGAACAGAATGCGTCGTCGTGTTCATCGGGAGGGCTTGGACGGAACAATCGATGGAAACGAGGCCTGGCGTACCGCACAATAGAGGAAACAGCCTTGTGTTCGACCAGCCACGTTTGAAATGGGATCCTGTTCATTGAGAGGGGTCTGGCGTACCGTAAAACGGAGGAAACGGACTTGTGTTGGACCTCCTACGGTCGAAACAGGGTCCTGTTGATCGGGAGGGGTGTGGCGTACCGCAAAACGGACGAAACAGACTTGTGTTGGAGCGCTACGGTCGAAACGGGGGTCCTGTTCATCGGGAGGGGTGTGGCGTACCGCAAAACGGGACTCCACGGGATACTGTTCATCTCCACCGTCGACCTCCTCCAGCCTCCATGGGCTACTATTCATCCACCATTGACCTCCTCCAGCCTCCACGGGCTCCTGTTCATCCACGGGCTCCTGTTCATCCACCCTCCACCGTGCGCTACTCCACCGGCTACTGTTCAACCACCCCTCTCCATGGGCTCCTGTTCAACCACCCCTCCACGGGCTACTGTTCATCCACCCCTCCACCGTCTACTGTTGATCCAGCCCTCCACAGGGTCGTCCTGTTCATCCAACCCTCCACGGGGTCCTGTTCGTCCAGCCCCAACCAGCTCGATCGATCGGGGTCCTGTTCATCCAGAGGCAACGCCACGGGGTCCTATTCATCCACCCCCAGGG
>NC_041382.1:669595078-669611118 GCF_002162155.2 Triticum dicoccoides | reverse complement strand
CTATTCATCCAAACCCTCCTGCAACGCTCACTGTTCAACCAGAGGCAACATCGATCAGCTTCAGTTAGCAGCAGTAGCGAAGGAATCGCTCGATCGCTCAGTTTAAGTAACGCGTAGCCTGCAGTGCAATCGCTCGGGTTCAGTTAGGCGACGCCTTGCTCGGGTTCAGTTAGATCCCAATGCCTCGCACACACGCGCGTACGTGTACGAGAGAAACGCGCATCACTCGGCCCCGACCACCCACCGTAACCGGGAACTCGCCAAAATTTTCCTCGCCCTCGCTTCTACCACGGGTTTTTCCGTCATGGACGACCCAAAGAATGTCATGCAGCTGCGTCTCCGGCCCGCCTAGGATGAAAATCCCATTTTCTGTCATGATTTTTTGTCATAGAAGTAGGAGCCCACCACATCTATGATGATACCGGGTTTTGTCACAAATATCGTCATAGAAGTGTCATAAGTATGACAAATTTTTTTTGTTCGGCCCAAAATGTCACAGATGTGTCTTTTTTTTGTAGTGTCAACCCCCACCACCATGGACGCAAGAGGGGAAATCGACCCGCACGCTCCTTTGCTGCCAAGTGCGCTGACATGGCAAAGATGTTGGAAACATGCCCTAGAGGTAATAATAAAGTGATTATTATTATATTTCCTTAATCATGATAAAGATTTATTATTCATGCTAGAATTGTATTGACCAGAAACTTAAATACATGTGTGGATACATAAATGAATACCATGTCCCTAGTGGGCCTCTACTAGACTAGCTCGTTGATCAAAAGATGGTTAAGGTTTCCTAACCATAGACATGTTTTGTCACTTGATAACGGGATCACATCATTAGGAGAGTGATATGATGGACATAGACCCATCTGTTAGCTTAGCATATGATTGTTCAGTTTAGTGCTACTACTTTCTTAATGTCAAATACATATTCCTTCGGCCATGAGATCATGCAACTCCTGGATACCGAAGGAATACCTTGTGTGCTATCAAATGCCACAATGTAACTGGGAGATCATAAAGATTCTCTACAGGTATCTTCGAAGGTGTCTGTTGAGTTGGCATGGATCGAGATTGGGATATGTCACTCCGTGTATCGGAGACGTATCTCTGGGCCCTCTTGGTAATACAACAACACAAGAAGCTTGCAAGCAAAGTGACTAAGGAGTTAGTTACGAGATGATGTATTATGGAACGAGTAAAGAGACTTGCCGGTAACAAGATTGAACTAGTTATGGAGATACCGACGATCGAATCACGAGAAAGTAACATACCGACAGACGAAGGGAACTATGTATGTTGTCATAAAGGTTTGACCGATAAAGATCTTTGTAGAATTTGTAGGAACCAATATGGGCATTCATGTCCCGCTTTTGGTTATTGACCGAAGAAGCGTATCGATCATGTCTACATCATTCTCGAACCCGTAGGGTACACACGCCTAACATTTGTTGTCGATAAAGTATTATATGAGTTATGTCAAATAGTGTTCGAATGTTGTTCAGAGTCCTGGATGAGATCACGGACATGACGAGGAGCTCCCGAATGGTCCGAAGGTAAAGGTTGATATTTAGAACGATACTATTTGGTCTCCAGAAAGGTTTCAAAATGCATTGGGTAATTATCAGATCACTAGAAGGGGTTCCGGGAAGGCCACGGGGAGTTATTGGGCTTATTGGGCCAACGAGGGAAGCACACCAGCCCACAAGGGGCTGGTGCGCCCCACCTCTAGGCGGCCGGCCATTCAGGAAGGAAAGGGGGAGGTCTAGCTCCTCCCGCCTTCTCTTCCAGATGAGAGAAAGGAAAGGGGGGGGGGGCTCCCCTCCTGCCTTCTCCCCAAGCGCCAAGAAAGGAAGATGGGCGTGGCTAGGGCAGGAGCCTAGGGCGGCTGCCGGCCCTCTTGGGGGTGCCCTAGGCTGCCTCCTCTCCTCCCCCACCTATATATATATGAGGGGAGGGAGAGGGGCAACACACACCATGATCCCCAAGCTGTGTGCGGCGCCCCGTCTCCCTCCAGTTCTAGCTTCTCCTTCGTTCATGTCCATTGTGCTTGGCGAAGCCCTGCGGATAGTTTCACCACCTCCGTCACCACGCCGTCATGCTGCCGGAACTCATCTACTACTTCGCCTCTCTTGGTGAATCCTTATCCCCTTATATGGGCAGATGAAACTATGCGTCCCCACCAGCCTGGTAAAACTCGCTTATCCCCCAAGCGCCGTAATCGATGGCGCGGTTGGGTTACCCACGTCCGTATTGATGAGAATCCTGTAATAAGGGGACATGATCTCTGCTTCGATAAGACGTGCCAAGGAAACCGCCTCGCAAAACGCTCTAAGGTGGGACAGTAAAAAACGATTCGAACAAAGGCTTGGCTGTGATGTGATGTCACGCTACAGAATACGTCAGCAGACTAGATTTGTGAAAATATTACTCTCTCTACGGTGGTATGTGGAACTTGTTTTGCAGAGCAGGACACGATCCTCGTATTCAAAATCTTCTATGAAATATCCAGAGGAGGAACCCGCCTTGCAATGCCGAAGACAATCTGCGCCGGACTCATCGTCATTGAAGCCTGGTTCAGGGGCTCCTGAGGGAGTCCTGGATTAGGGGGTATCCGGACATCAGGACTATAAACCTATGGCCGGACTGTTGTACTATGAAGATACAAGATTGAAGAATTCGTCCCGTGTCCGGATGGGACTCTCCTTGGTGTGGAAACTAGTAGAAAAAAGGCCTTCATTCCCGGTTCATACGGGCCTTTAGTCCCGGTTCTGGAACCGGGACTAAAGGGTCGGTACTAATGCCTATCCCTTTAGGCCCGGTTCAATCCAGAACCGGGACTAAAGGGCGCGGCCATGTGGAGCTCCACCTATAGTCCCGGTTGGTAACACCAACCGGGATTAAAGGAAATTTTATGATTTTTTATGATTTTTTATGATTTTTTTTGATTTTTTTTGATTTTCAAATTTCTGAATTATTTTAACCTCTAGTCTGTAATCACCACCCCTCATCACTTCTCAATTTATCCTCTAATCACCCCTCATCATTCAAAATCATCTAACTTCCCGAACGGTCGCCCATCCTCCCACTCCCCCAGCCTGAGCACGCTTAACTTCCGGGTTCTATTCTCCCTTGCTCCAAGTCTGCATTTGTTGTTTTCCTGACAATACTAAGATGTCAATCCTATTAACCTTCAGGAATTTTGCTTGAGCATGAAGTGACACATTTCATAGTTTTATTTTGAAACTATTGTTTTAAAAAACAATAATTATTTAGTAACACTAATATTTCTTGAATAATTAGTTTGACCATTGTTTGACCAAAGTTTGACCATAGTTTGACCAGATTTGACCAAAATTGAAATAACAGAAATAATTATTTAGTAACACTAATATTCTAGAATAATTAGTCTGACCATTGTTTGACCACAGTTTGCCCACTGTTTGAATTTTTTTGATTTTTTTCACTCTAGATCTTAAAAGCCCCGTAACTCTTTTCTATTAGGTTTTTGAGGATTTTGAAAATGTTTAACGGGGTTGTCATTCGGGTCGCAGACGTGTACGTACATACTGGTGGATGTAGAGGCGTGCACGTGTCGTAGTAGAGGCGCGCACGTAGCATGTACACGTACGTACAACGGCCAGGGTGCAAGAAAAAAAATATGGCCACGTACGTACATACGGGCGGGGTCTCGAACGCCTACTCGTGCATACATACGGCCAGGGCTCGTGTACATGGCTAGGTCAGAACGGAGAAACAACATCATCGTCGTGTTCATGGGGAGCCAACCGGCTGGGTCAGAACAGAATGCGTCGTCGTGTTCATCGGGAGGGCTTGGACGGAACAAGCGATGGAAACGAGGCCTGGCGTACCGCACAACAGAGGAAACGGCCTTGTGTTCGACCAGCCACGTTCGAAATGGGATCCTGTTCATCGAGAGGGGTCTGGCGTACCGTAAAACGGAGGAAACGGACTTGTGTTGGACCTCCTACGGTCGAAACAGGGTCCTGTTGATCGGGAGGGGTGTGGCGTACCGCAAAACGGACGAAACAGACTTGTGTTGGAGCGCTACGGTCAAAACGGGGGTCCTGTTCATCGGGAGGGGTGTGGCGTACCGCAAAACGGGACTCCACAGGATACTATTCATCTCCACCGTCGACCTCCTCCAGCCTCCATGGGCTACTATTCATCCACCATTGACCTCCTCCAGCCTCCACGGGCTCCTGTTCATCCACGGGCTCCTGTTCATCCACCCTCCACCGTGCGCTACTCCACCGGCTACTGTTCAACCACCCCTCTCCATGGGCTCCTGTTCAACCACCCCTTCACGGGCTACTGTTCATCCACCCCTCCACCGTCTACTGTTGATCCAGCCCTCCACAGGGTCGTCCTGTTCATCCAACCCTCCACGGGGTCCTGTTCGTCAAGCCCCAACCGGCTCGATCGATCGGGGTCCTGTTCATCCAGAGGCAACGCCACGGGGTCCTGTTCATCCACCCCCACGGCTCACTGTTCATCCAACCCCCCCGCAACACTCACTATTCATCCAAACCCTCCTGCAACGCTCACTGTTCATCCAGAGGCAACATCGATCAGCTTCAGTTAGCAGCAGTAGCGAAGGAATCGCTCGATCGCTCAGTTTAAGTAACGCGTAGCCTGCAGTGCAATCGCACGGGTTCAGTTAGGCGACGCCTTGCTCGTGTTTAGTTAGATCCCAATGCCTCGCACACACGCGCGTACGTGTACGAGAGAAACACGCATCACTCGGCCCCGACCACCCACCGTAACCGGGAACTCGCCAAAATTTTCCTCGCCCTCGCTTCTACCACGGGTTTTTCCGTCATGGACGACCCAAAGAATGTCATGCAGCTGCGTCTCCGGCCCGCCTAGGATGAAAATCCCATTTTCTGTCATGATTTTTTGTCATAGAAGTAGGAGCCCACCACATCTATGATGATACCGGGTTTTGTCACAAATATCGTCATAGAAGTGTCATAAGTATGACAATTTTTTTTTGTTCGGCCCAAAATGTCACAGATGTGTCTTTTTTTTGTAGTGTCAACCCCCACCACCATGGACGCAAGAGGGGAAATCGACCCGCACGCTCCTTTGCTGCCAAGTGCGCTGACATGGCAAAGATGTTGGAAACATGCCCTAGAGGTAATAATAAAGTGATTATTATTATATTTCCTTAATCATGATAAAGATTTATTATTCATGCTAGAATTGTATTGACCGGAAACTTTAATACATGTGTGGATACATAAATGAATACCATGTCCCTAGTGGGCCTCTACTAGACTAGCTCGTTGATCAAAATATGGTTAAGGTTTCCTAACCATAGACATGTTTTGTCACTTGATAACGGGATCACATCATTAGGAGAGTGATATGATGCCTAAAGGGTCGGTACTAAAGGGCACGGCCACGTGGAGCTCCACCTTTAGTCCCGGTTGGTAACACCAACCGAGACTAAAGGAAATTTTATGATTTTTTTTGAATTTTTTTTTGAATTTTTTTTGGTTTTCAAATTTCTGAATTATTTTAACCTCTAGTCTGTAATCACCACCCCTTATCACTTCTCAATTTATCCTCTAATCGCTCCTCATCATTCCAAATCATCTAACTTCCTGAACAATCACCCATCCTCCCACCCCCCCAGCCTGAGCACGCTTAACTTCCAGGTTCTATTCTCCCTCGCTCCAAGTCTGCACTTGTTGTTTTCCTGACAATACTAAGATGTCAATCCTATTAACCTTCAGGAATTTTGGTTGAGCATGAAGTGACACATTTCATAGTTTTATTTTGAAACTATTGTTTTAAAAAACAATAATTATTTAGTAACACTAATATTTCTTGAATAATTAGTTTGACCATTGTTTGACCACAGTTTGACCATAGTTTGACCAGATTTAACCAAAATTGAAATAACAGAAATAATTATTTAGTAACACTAATATTCTAGAATAATTAGTCTGACCATTGTTTGACCACAGTTTGCCCACTGTTTGAATTTTTTTTGATTTTTTTCACTCTAGATCTTAAAAGCCCCGTAACTTTTTTCTATTAGGTTTTTGAGGATTTTGAAAATGTTTAACGGGGTTGTCATTCTGGTCGCAGACGTGTATGTACATACTAGTGGATGTAGAGGCGTGCACGTGTCGTAGTAGAGGCGCGCACGTAGCATGTACACGTACGTACAATGGCCAGGGTGCAAGAAAGAAAATATGGCCACGTACGTACATACGGGCGGGGTCTCGAACGCCTACTCGTGCATACATACGGCCAGGGCTCGTGTACATGGCTAGGTCAGAGCGGAGAAACAACATCGTTGTCGTGTTCATGGGGAGCCAACCGGGTGGGTCGGAACAGAATGCGTCGACGTGTTCATCGGGAGGGCTTGGACGGAACAGGCGATGGAAACGAGGCCTGGCGTACCGCACAACAGAGGAAACGGCCTTGTGTTCGACCAGCCACGTTCGAAACGGGATCCTGTTCATCGAGAGGGGTCTGGCATACCGTAAAACGGAGGAAACGGACTTGTGTTAGACCTCCTACGTTCGAAACAGGGTCCTGTTGATCGGGAGGGTGTGGCGTACCGCAAAACGGACGAAACAGACTTGTGTTGGAGCGCTACGGTCGAAACGGGGGTCCTGTTCATCAGGAGGGCTGTGGCGTACCGCAAAACGGGACTCCACGGGATACTGTTCATCTCCACCGTCGACCTCCTCCAGCCTCCATGGGCTACTATTCATCCACCATTGACCTCCTCCAGCCTCCACGGGCTCCTGTTCATCCACGGGCTCCTGTTCATCCACCCTCCATCGTGTGCTACTCCACCGGCTACTGTTCAACCACCCCTCTCCATGGGCTCCTGTTCAACCACCCCTCCACGAGCTACTGTTCATCGATCCCTCCACCGTCTACTGTTGATCCAGCCCTCCACAGGGTCGTCCTGTTCATCCAACACTCCACGGGGTCCTGTTCATCCAGCCCCAACCGGCTCGATCGATCGGGGTCCTGTTCATCCAGAGGCAACGCCACGGGGTCCTGTTCATCCACCCCCACGGCTCACTGTTCATCCAACCCCCCCGCAACGCTCACTGTTCATCCAAACCCCCTTCAACGCTCACTGTTCATCCAGAGGCAACATCGATCAGCTTCAGTTAGCAGCAGGACCCTTCAACGCTCGATCACTCAGTTTCAGTAATGCGTAGCCTGTAGTGCAATCGCTCGGGTTCAGTTAGGCGACGCCTCGCTCGGGTTCAGTTAGATCCCAATGCCTCGCACACACGCGTGTACGTGCACGAGAGAAACGCGCATCACTCGGCCCCGACCACCCACCGTAACCGGCAACTCGCCAAAATTTTCCTCGCCCTCGCTTCTACCCCGGGTTTTTCCGTCATGGACGACCCAAAGAATGTCATGCAGCTGCGTCTCCGGCCCGCCCAGGTTGAAAAGCCCATTTTCTGTCATGATTTTTTGTCATAGAAGTAGGAGCCCACCACATCTATGATGATACCGGGTTTTGTCACAAATATCATCATAGAAGTGTCATAAGTATGACATAATTTTTTTTGTTTGGCCCAAAATGTCACAGATGTGTCTTTTTTTGTAGTGTCAACCCCCACCACCATGGACGCAAGAGGGGAAATCGACCCGCACGCTCCTTTGCTGCCAAGTGCGCTGACATGGCAAAGATGTTGGAAACATGCCCTAGAGGTAATAATAAAGTGATTATTATTATA
Organism: Triticum dicoccoides; assembly: GCF_002162155.2. NCBI lineage: Eukaryota > Viridiplantae > Streptophyta > Magnoliopsida > Poales > Poaceae > Triticum > Triticum dicoccoides. The sequence goes on along the minus strand of NC_041382.1, from coordinate 669,603,367 downwards.
TTTCCTTAATCATGATAAAGATTTATTATTCATGCTAGAATTGTATTGACCGAAAACTTAAATACATGTGTGGATACATAAATGAATACCATGTCCCTAGTGGGCCTCTACTAGACTAGCTCGTTGATCAAAAGATGGTTAAGGTTTCCTAACCATAGACATGTTTTGTCACTTGATAACGGGATCACATCATTAGGAGAGTGACATGATGGACATAGACCCATCTGTTAGCTTAGCATATGATTGTTTAGTTTAGTGCTACTACTTTCTTAATGTCAAATACATATTCCTTCGGCCATGAGATCATGCAACTCCTGGATACCGAAGGAATACGTTGTGTGCTATCAAACGCCACAATGTAACTGGGAGATCATAAAGATTCTCTACAGGTATCTTCGAAGGTGTCTGTTGAGTTGGCCTGGATCGAGATTGGGATTTGTCACTCTGTGTATCGGAGAGGTATCTCTGGGCCCTCTTGGTAATACGACAACACAAGAATCTTGCAAGCAAAGTGACTAAGGAGTTAGTTACGAGATGATGTATTATGGAATGAGTAAAGAGACTTGCCGGTAACAAGATTGAACTAGGTATGGAGATACCGACGATCGAATCACGAGAAAGTAACATACCGACAGACGAAGGGAACTACGTTTGTTGTCATAAAGGTTTGACCGATAAAGATCTTTCTAGAATTTGTAGGAACCAATATGGGCATCCATGTCCCGCTATTGGTTATTGACCGGAGAAGCGTATCGATCATGTCTACATCATTCTCGAACCCGTAGGGTACACACGCCTAACATTTGTTGACGATAAAGTATTATATGAGTTATGTGAAATAGTGTTCGAATGTTGTTCAGAGTCCTGGATGAGATCACGGACATGATGAGGAGCTCCCGAATGGTCCGAAGGTAAAGGTTGATATTCAGAACGATACTATTTGGTCTCCGGAAAGGTTTCGAAATGCACCGGGTAATTATCAGATCACTAGAAGGGGTTCCGGGAAGGCCACGGGGAGTTATTGGGCTTATTAGGCCAACGAGGGAAGCACACCAGCCCACAAGGGGCTGGTGCGCCCCACCTCTAGGCGGCAGGCCCTTCAGGAAGGAAAGGGGGAGGTCTAGCTCCTCCCGCCTTCTCTTCCACATGAGAGAAAGGAAGGGGGGGTCCCCTCCTGCCTTCTCCCCAAGCGCCAAGAAAGGAAGATGGGCGTGGCTAGGGCAGGAGCCTAGGGCCGCCGCCGGCCCTCTTGGGGGTGCCCTAGGCTGCCTCCTCTCCTCCCCCACCTATATATATGAGGGGAGGGAGAGGGGCAACACACACCATGATCCCCAAGCTGTGTGCGGCGCCCCGTCTCCCTCCAGTTCTAGCTTCTCCTTCGTTCATGTCCATTGTGCTTGGCGAAGCCCTCGGATAGTTTCACCACCTCCGTCACCATGCCGTCATGCTGCCAGAACTCATCTACTACTTCGCCTCTCTTGGCGAATCCTTATCCCCTTATATGGGCAGACGAAACTATGCGTCCCCACCAGCCTGGTAAAACTCGCTTATCCCCCAAGCGCCGTAATCGATGGCGCGGTTGGGTTACCCACGTCCGTATTGATGAGAATCCCGTAATAAGGGGACATGATCTCTGCTTCGATAAGATGTGCCAAGGAAACCGCCTCGCAAAACTCTCTAAGTTGGGACAGTAAAAAACGATTCGAAAAAAGGCTTGGCTGTGATGTGATGTCACGCTACAGAATACGTCAGCAGACTAGATTTGTGAAAATATTACTCTCTCTACGGTGGTATGTGGAACTTGTTTTGCAGAGCAGGACACGATCCTCGTGTTCAAAATCTTCTATGAAATATCCGGAGGAGGAACCCGCCTTGCAATGCCGAAGACATTCTGCGCCGGACTCATCGTCATTGAAGCCTGGTTCAGGGGCTCCTGAGGGAGTCCTGGATTAGGGGGTATCTGGACATCCAGACTATAAACCTATGGCCGGGCTGTTGGACTATGAAGATACAAGATTGAAGACTTCGTCCCGTGTCCGGATGGGACTCTCCTTGGTCTGTACACTAGTAGAAAAAGGGCCTTCAGCCCCGGTTCATAAGGGCCTTTAGTCCCGGTTCTGGAACCGCGACTAAAGGGTCGGTACTAATTCCTATCCCTTTATTCCCGGTTCAATCCAGAACCGGGACTAAAGGGCGCGGCCACATGGAGCTCCACCTTTAGTCCCGGTTGGTAACACCAACCAGGACTAAAGGAAATTTTATGATTTTTTTGAATTTTTTTTTGAATTTTTTTTGAATTTTTTTTGATTTTCAAATTTCTGAATTATTTTAACCTCTAGTCTGTAATCACCACCCCTCATCACTTCTCAATTTATCCTCTAATCACCCCTCATCATTCAAAATCATCTAACTTCCCAAACGGTCACCCATCCTCCCACTCCCCCAGCCTGAGCACGCTTAACTTCCGAGTTCTATTCTCCCTCGCTCCAAGTCTGCACTTGTTGTTTTCCTGACAATACTAAGATGTCAATCCTATTAACCTTCAGGAATTTTGCTTGAGCATGAAGTGACACATTTCATAGTTTTATTTCGAAACTATTGTTTTAAAAACAATAATTATTTAGTAACACTAATATTTCTTGAATAATTAGTTTGACCATTGTTTGACCACAATTTGACCATAGTTTGACCAGATTTGACCAAAATTGAAATAACAGAAATAATTATTTAGTAACACTAATATTCTAGAATAATTAGTCTGACCATTGTTTGACCAAAGTTTGCCCACTGTTTGAATTTTTTTTGATTTTTTTCACTCTAGATCTTAAAAGCCCCGTAACTTTTTTCTATTAGGTTTTTGAGGATTTTGAAAATGTTTAACGGGGTTGTCATTCTGGTCGCAGATGTGTACGTACATACTGGTGGATGTAGAGGCGTGCACGTGTCGTAGTAGAGGCGCGCACGTAGCATGTACACGTACGTACAACGGCCAGGGTTCAAGAAGGAAAATATGGCCACGTACGTACATACGGGCGGGGTCTCGAACGCCTACTCGTGCATACATATGGCCAGGGCTCGTGTACATGGCTAGGTCAGAACGGAGAAACAACATCGTCGTCGTGTTCATGGGGAGCCAACCGGCTGGGTCGGAACAGAATGCGTCGTCGTGTTCATCGGGAGGGCTTGGACGGAACAGGCGATGGAAACGAGGCCTGGCGTACCGCACAACAAAGGAAACGGCCTTGTGTTCGACCAGCCACGTTCGAAACGGGATCCTGTTCATTGAGAGGGGTCTGGCGTACTGTAAAACGGAGGAAACAGACTTGTGTTGGACCTCCTACGGTCGAAACAGGGTCCTGTTGATCGGGAGGGGTGTGGCGTACCGCAAAACGGACGAAACAGACTTGTATTGGAGCGCTACGGTCGAAACCGGGGTCCTGTTCATTGGGAGGGGTGTGGCGTACCGCAAAACGGGACTCGACGGGATACTGTTCATCTCCACCGTCGACCTCCTCCAGCCTCCATGGGCTACTATTCATCCACCATTGACCTCCTCCAGCCTCCACGGGCTCCTGTTCATCCACAGGCTCCTGTTCATCCACCCTCCACCCTGTGCTACTCCACCGGCTACTGTTCAACCACCCCTCTCCATGGGCTCCTGTTCAACCACCCCTTCACGGGCTACTGTTCATCCACCCCTCCACCCTCTACTGTTGATCCAGCCCTCCACAGGGTCGTCCTGTTCATCCAACCCTCCACGGGGTCCTGTTCATCCAGCCCCAACCGGCTCGATCGATCGGGGTCCTGTTCATCCAGAGGCAACGCCACGGGGTCCTGTTCATCCACCCTCATGGCTCACTGTTCATCCAATCCCCCCGCAACGCTCACTGTTCATCCAAACCCCCTGCAACGCTCACTGTTCATCTAGAGGCAACATCGATCAGCTTCAGTTAGCAGCAGTAGCGAAGGAATCACTCGATCGCTCAGTTTCAGTAACGCGTAGCCTGCAGTGCAATCGCTCGGGTTCTGTTAGGCGACGCCTCGCTCGGGTTCAGTTAGATCCCAATGCCTCGCACACACGCGCGTACGTGTACGAGAGAAACACGCATCACTCGGCCCCGACCACCCACCGTAAACGGGAACTCGCCAAAATTTTCCTCGCCCTCGCTTCTACCACGGGTTTTTCCGTCATGGACGACCCAAAGAATGTCATGCAGCTGCGTCTCCGGCCCGCCCAGGATGAAAATCCCATTTTCTGTCATGATTTTTTATCATAGAAGTAGGAGCCCACCACATCTATGATGATACCGGGTTTTGTCACAAATATCATCATAGAAGTGTCATAAGTATTACAGAATTTTTTTTCGTTCGGCCCAAAATGTCACAGATGTGTCTTTTTTTGTAGTGTCAACCCCCACCACCATGGACGCAAGAGGGGAAATCGACCCGCACGCTCCTTTGCTGCCAAGTGCGCTGACATGGCAAAGATGATGGAAATATGCCCTAGAGGTAATAATAAAGTGATTATTATTATATTTCCTTAATCATGATAAAGATTTATTATTCATGCTAGAATTGTATTGACCGGAAACTTTAATACATGTGTGGATACATAAATGAATACCATGTCCCTAGTGGGCCTCTACTAGACTAGCTCGTTGATCAAAAGATGGTTAAGGTTTCCTAACCATAGACATGTTTTGTCACTTGATAACGGGATCACATCATTAGGAGAGTGATATGATGGACATAGACCCATCTGTTAGCTTAGCATATGATTGTTCAGTTTAGTGCTACTACTTTCTTAATGTCAAATACATATTCCTTCGGCCATGAGATCATGCAACTCCTGGATACCGAAGGAATACCTTGTGTGCTATCAAACGCCACAATGTAACTGGGAGATCATAAAGTTTCTCTACAGGTATCTTCGAAGGTGTATGTTGAGTTGGCATGGATCGAGATTGGGATTTGTCACTCTGTGTATCGGAGAGGTATCTCTGGGCCCTCTTGGTAATACAACAACACAAGAAGCTTGCAAGCAAAGTGACTAAGGAGTTAGTTACAAGATGATGTATTATGGAACGAGTAAAGAGACTTGCCGGTAACAAGATTGAACTAGGTATGGAGATACCAACGATCGAATCACGAGAAAGTAACATACCGACAGATGAAGGGAACTACGTATGTTGTCATAAAGGTTTGACTGATAAAGATCTTTGTAGAATTTGTAGGAACCAATATGGGCATCCATGTCCCGCTATTGGTTATTGACCGGAGAAGCATATCGATCATGTCTACATCATTCTTGAACCCGTAGGGTACACACGCCTAACATTTGTTGACGATAAAGTATTATAGGAGTTATGTGAAATAGTGTTCGAATGTTGTTCAGAGTCCTGGATGAGATCACAGACATGATGAGGAGCTCCCAAATGGTCCGAAGGTAAAGGTTGATATTTAGAACGATACTATTTGGTCTCCGGAAAGGCTTCAAAATGCACCGGGTAATTATCAGATCACTAGAAGGGGTTCCGGGAAGGCCACGAGGAGTTATTGGGCTTATTGGGCCAACGAGGGAAGCACACCAGCCCACAATGGGCTGATGCGCCCCACCTCTAGGCGGCAGGCCCTTCAGGAAGGAAAGGGGGAGGTCTAGCTCCTCCTGCCTTCTCTTCCACATGAGAGAAAGGAAAGGGGGGGCTCCCCTCCTGCCTTCTCCCCAAGCGCCAAGAAAGGAAGATGGGTGTGGCTAGGGCAGGAGCCGAGGGCGGCCGCCGGCCCTCTTGGGGGTGCCCTAGGCTGCCTCCTCTCCTCCCCCACCTATATATATGAGGGGAGGGAGAGGGGAAACACACACGATGATCCCCAAGCTGTGTGCGGCGCCCCGTCTCCCTCTAGTTCTAGCTTCTCCTTCGTTCATGTCCATTGTGCTTGGCGAAGCCCTGCGGATAGTTTCACCACCTCCGTCACCATGCCGTCATGCTGCCAGAACTCATCTACTACTTCGCCTCTCTTGGTGAATCCTTATCCCCTTATATGGGCGGACGAAACTATGCTTCCCCACCAGCCTGGTAAAACTCGCTTATCCCCCAAGCGCCGTAATCGTTGGCGCGGTTGGGTTACCCATGTCCGTATTGACGAGAATCCTGTAATAAGGGGACATGATCTCTGCTTCGATAAGACATGCCAAGGAAACCGCCTCGCAAAACGCTCTAAGATGGGACAGTAAAAAACGATTCGAAAAAAGGCTTGGCTGTGATGTGATGTCACGCTACAGAATACGTCAACAGACTAGATTTGTGAAAATATTACTCTCTCTACGGTGGTATGTGGAACTTGTTTTGCAGAGCAGGACACGATCCTCGTGTTCAAAATCTTCTATGAAATATCCGGAGGAGGAACCCGCCTTGCAATGCCGAAGACATTCTGCGCCGGACTCATCGTCATTGAAGCCTGGTTCAGGGGCTCCTGAGGGAGTCCTGGATTAGGGGGTATCCGGACATCCGGACTATAAACCTATGGTCGGAATGTTGGACTATGAAGATACAAGATTGAAGACTTCGTCCCGTGTCCGGATGGGACTCTCCTTGGTGTGGACACTAGTAGAAAAAGGGCATTCAGCCCCGATTCATAAGGGCCTTTAGTCCCGGTTCTGGAACCGGGACTAAAGGGTCGGTACTAATGCCTATCCCTTTAGTCCCGGTTCAATCCAGAACCGGGACTAAAGGGCGCGGCCACGTGGAGCTCCACCTTTAGTCCCGGTTGGTAACACCAACCGGGACTAAAGGAAATTTTATGATTTTTTTTGAATTTTTTTTGAAATTGTTTTTGAATTTTTTTATTTTCAAATTTCTGAATTATTTTAACCTCTAGTCTGTAATCACCACCCCTCATCACTTCTCAATTTATCCTCTAATCACCCCTCATCATTCCAAATCATGTAACTTCCCGAACGGTCACCCATCCTCCCACTCCCCCAGCCTGAGCACGCTTAACTTCCGGGTTCTATTCTCCCTCGCTCCAAGTCTGCACTTGTTGTTTTCCTGACAATACTAAGATGTCAATCCTATTAACCTTCAGGAATTTTGCTTGAGCATGAAGTGACACATTTCATAGTTTTATTTTGAAACTATTGTTTTGAAAAACAATAATTATTTAGTAACACTAATATTTCTTAAACAATTAGTTTGACCATTGTTTGACCATAGTTTGACCATAGTTTGACCAGATTTGACCAAAATTGAAATAACAGAAATAATTATTTAGTAACACTAATATTCTAGAATAATTAGTCTGACCATTGTTTGACCACAGTTTGCCCACTGTTTGAATTTTTTTTGATTTTTTTCACTCTAGATCTTAAAAGCCCTGTAACTTTTTTTCTATTAGGTTTTTGAGGATTTTGAAAATGTTTAACGGGGTTGTCATTCTGGTCGCAGAAGTGTACGTACATACTGGTGGATGTAGAGGCGTGCACGTGTCGTAGTAGAGGCGCGCACGTAGCATGTACACGTACGTACAACGGCCAGGGTGCAAGAAAGAAAATATGGCCACGTACGTACATACGGGCGGGGTCTCGAACGCCTACTCGTGCATACATACGGCTAGGGCTCGTGTACATGGCTAGGTCAGAACGGAGAAACAACATCGTCATCGTGTTCATGGGGAGCCAACCGGCTGGGTCGGAACAGAATGCGTCGTCGTGTTCATCGGGAGGGCTTGGACGGAACAGGCGATGGAAATGAGGCCTGGCGTACCGCACAACAGAGGAAACGGCCTTGTGTTCGACCAGCCACGTTCGAAACAGGATCCTGTTCATCGAGAGGGGTCTGGCATACTGTAAAACAGAGGAAACGAACTTGTGTTGGACCTCCTACGGTCGAAACAGGGTCCTGTTGATCGGGGGGGTGTGGCGTACCGCAAAACGGACGAAACACACTTGTGTTGGAGCGCTACAGTCGAAATGGGGGTTCTGTTCATCAGGAGGGGTGTGGTGTACTTCAAAACGGGACTCCACGGGATACTGTTCATCTCTACCGTCGACCTCCTCTAGCCTCCATACCGCAAAACAGTAGATGATTTTTCATATAAAAAACTTTTTCATCCGAGTTAGTATGCAAAAGTTATGCCCATTTTTACAAATTTCAGAGAGATTTTGCAAATAAAGTCAAAATTCACATTTGCAAATTTTCCCAACAACTAGACCACATATATCATGGGAAACTTATTTTCTTTTATTTTTTTGACATTTCCATCATTTTCTTTTAATTTTTTTAAAACTGAAAA
>NC_041382.1:669566810-669594612 GCF_002162155.2 Triticum dicoccoides | reverse complement strand
CGGTTCGTGCCTCAAACCGGGACTAAAGGTCTAATCTTTAGTCCCGGTTTGAGGCACGAACCGGGACCAATGGTTGTGGGCCAGGAGCGAGGCCCATTGGTCCCGGTTCATCCCACCAACCGGGACCAAAAGGTCCAGATGAACCGGGACCAATGGCCCACGTGGCCCGGCCGGCCCCCTGGGCTCACGAACCGGGACCAATGCCCCCATTGGTCCCGGTTCTGGACTGAACCGGGACTAATGGGCTGACCCGGCCTGGACCAAAGCCCTGTTTTCTACTACTGGGAAGGCAAGCTTGGCAATACGGATGTGTAGATCTCCTTCCTTGTAATCGACTCTGTGTAACCCTAGCCCCCTCCGGTGTCTATATAAACCGGAGAGTTTAGTCTGTAGGACACAATCACAACAATCATACCATAGACTAGCTTCTAGGGTTTAGCCTCTTCGATCTCGTGGTAGATCAACTCTTGTACTACCCATATCATCAATATTAATCAAGGAGGAGTAGGGTTTTACCTCCATCGAGAGGGCCCGAACCTGGGTAAAAACATTGTGTCCCTTGTCTCCTGTTACCATCTACCTAGATGCATAGTTCAGGACCCCCTACCCGAGATCCGCCGGTTTTGACACCGACAGAGGCCTTGTGTCGTCCGCCTCGCGAGGCTTGGCCCCTCGCGAGGGTCCTGAGTGTTTGGTTGATGAAGACCGGCCGTACCGGGCCGCTGGTGGAGCCACGCCATGGGCCACAGGCAGGCAAGTCTGGGTACCCTCGTTCCCAGAACACCGACAGTAGCCCCCGGGCCCAAGGCGCGCTCGGACTTGGCTTGGCGGCGAAGCCAAAGGGCAAGTGCGGAGCACCACGGGCCCCAACAGCCTGGGGCCTTGGTCGACGCGTGGCGACTGATTGGACGTGGGCATCTCCGCTTCCCCACATTGCCTCGGCAACTGCCCGACTTGACGAGTCCCTGCTGCATGCAAAGTGGGTTATCATTACCTGCAATCGCGGAGGTCGACGGTGTTGGGGAACGTAGTAATTTCAAAAATTTTCCTATGCACACGCAAGATCATGGTGATGCATAGCAACGAGAAGGGAGAGTGTCGTCCACGTACCCTTGTAGACCGTAAGCGGAAGCGTTATAACAACGCGGTTGATGTAGTTGTACGTCTTCACTATCGACCGATCCTTAGTACCGAACGTACGACACCTCCGTGTTTAGCACACGTTCAGCTCGGTGACGTCCCGTGAACTCATGATCCAGTAGAGCTCAAAGGAGAGTTTCGTCAGCACGACGGTGTGATGACGATGTTGATGAAGTTACCGACACAGGGCTTCGCCTAAGCACCGCTACGATATGACCGAGGTGCATTATGGTGGAGGGGGGCACCGCACACGGCTAAGAGATCAATGATGAATTGTTGTGTCTTGGTGTTCCCCCTTCCCCCGTATATAAAGGATCTAGGTGGGGAGGCGGCCGTCCAGGAGGAGGGCGCGCCAAGAGGGGAGTCCTACTCCCACCGGGAGTAGGACTCCTCCTTTCCTAGTAGGAGTAGGAGAAGGGGGAAGGAGGAGAGAGGGGGGAAGGAACGAGGGGAGCTGCCCCCCTCCTTGTCCAATTTGGACTAGAGGGGGAGGGGGCGCGCGGCCCTGCCTTGGCCGCCCCTCCTCTTCTCCACTAAGGCCCATATGGACCATTATACTCCCCGGGGGGTTCCGGTAACCCCCCGGTACTCCGGTATATGTTCGAAACCACCCGAAACACTTCCGGTGTCTGAACATAGTCGTACAATATATCGATCTTTATGTCTCGACCATTTCGAGACTCCTCGTCATGCCTGTGATCATATCCAGGACTCCAAACTACCTTTGGTTCATCAAAACATATAAACTCATAATTCCGATCGTCATAGAACTTTAAGCGTGCGGACCCTACGGGTTCGAGAACTATGTAGACATGACCGAGACATGTCTCCGGTCAATAACCAATAGCGGAACCTGGATGCTCATATTGGTTCCTACACATTCTACGGAGATCTTTATCGGCCAAACCGCATAACAATATACGTTATTCCCTTTGTCATCGGTATGTTACTTACCCGAGATTCGATCATCGATATCTCAATACCTAGCTCAATCTCGTTACTGGCAAGTCTATTTACTCGTTCTGTAATGCATCATCCCGCTACTAACTTATTAGTCACATTGCTTGCAAGGCTTATAGTGATGTGCATTACAGAGAGGGCCTAGAGATACCTCTCCGATAATTGGAATGACAAATCCTAATCTTGATCTACACCAACTCAACAAGTACCATTGGAGACACATGTAGAGAACCTTTATAATCACCCAGTTACGTTGTGACGTTTGGTAGCACACAAAGTGTTCCTCCGGTAATTGGGAGTTGCATAGTCTCATAGTCATAGGAACATGTATAAGTCATGAAGCAAGCAATAGTAGTAAACTAAAACGATCAAGTGCTAAGCTAACAAAATGGGTCAAGTCAATCACATCATTCTCCTAATGATGTGATCCCATTAATCAAATGACAACTCATGTCTATGGCTAGGAAACTCAACCATCTTTGATCAACGAGCTAGTCAAGTAGAGGCATACAAGTGACACTATGTTTGTCTATATATTCACACATGTATTATGTTTCCTATTAATACAATTCTAGCAATGATAATAAATATTTATCATGATATGAGGAAATAAATAATAACTTTATTATTGCCTCTAGGGCATATTTCCTTCAGTCTCCCACTTGCACTAGAGTCAATAATCTAGATTACATAGTAATGATTCTAACACCCATGGAGTCTTGGTGCTGATCATGTTTTGCTCGTGGAAGAGGCTTAGTCAATGGGTCTGCAATATTCAGATCCGTATGTATCTTGCAAATCTCTATGTCTCCCACCTGGACTTGATCCCAAATGGAATTGAAGCGTCTCTTGATGTGTTTGGTTCTCTTGTGAAATCTGGATTCCTTTGCTAAGGCAATTGTACCAGTATTATCACAAAAGATTTTCATTGGACCCGATGCACTAGGTATAACCCCTAGATCAGGTATGAACTCGTTCATTTGCTGCTTCCGAAGTAGCTATGTACTCCGCTTCACACGTAGATCCTGCCATGATGCTTTGTTTAGAACTGCACCAACTGACAGCTCCACCGTTCAATATAAACACGTATCCGGTTTGCGATTTAGAATCGTCCGAATCAGTGTCAAAGCTTGCATCGACGTAACCATTTACGATGAGCTCTTTGTCAGCTCCATAAGCGAGAAACATGTCCTTAGTCCTTTTAAGGTATTTTAGGATGTTCTTGACCGCTGTCTAGTGATCCATTCCTGGATTACTTTGGTACCTCCCTGCTAAGCTAATAGCAAGGCAAACATCAGGTCTAGTACACAACATTACATACATGATAGAGCCTATGGCTGAAGCATAGGGAACACTTCTCATTTTCTCTCTATCTTCTGCAGTGGTCGTGCATTGAGTCTGACTCAACTTCACACCTTGTAACACAGGCAAGATCGCTTTCTTTGCTTGATCCATTTTGAACTTTTTAAAAACTTTGTCAAGGTATGTGCTTTGTGAAAGTCCAATTAAGCGTCTTGATCTATCTCTATAGATTTTGATGCCCAATATGTATGCAGCTTCACCGAGGTCTTTCATTGAAAAACTCTTATTCAAGTATCCTTTTATGCTATCCAGAAATTCTATATCATTTCCAATCAGCAATATGTCATCCACATATAATATTAGAAATGCTACAGAGCTCCCACTCACTTTCTTGTAAATACAGACTTCTCCAAAATTCTGTATAAAACCATATGCTTTGATCACACTATCAAAACATTTATTCCAACTCCGAGAGGCTTGCACCAGTCCATAAATGGATCGCTGGAGCTTGCACACTTTGTTAGCTCCTTTTGGATCGACAAAGCCTTCTAGTTGCGTCATATACAACTCTTCTTCCAGAAATCCATTCAGGAATGCAGTTTTGACATCCATTTGCCAAATTTCATAATCATAAAATGCGGCAATTGCTAACATGATTCGGACAGACTTAAGCATCGCTACGGGTGAGAAAGTCTCATCATAGTCAACCCCTTGAACTTGTCGAAAACCTTTCGCAACTGTCGAGCTTTGTAGACAGTAACATTACCATCAGCGTCAGTCTTCTTCTTGAAGATCCATTTATTCTCTATGGCTTGCCAATCATCGGCAAGTAAACCAAAGTCCACACTTTGTTCTCATACATGGATCCCATCTCAGATTTCATGGCCTCAAGCCATTTTGCGGAATCTGGGCTCACCATCGCTTCTTCATAGTTCGTAGGTTCGCCATGGTCAAGTAACATGACTTCCAGAATAGGATTACCGTACCACTCTGGTGCGGATCTTACTCTCATTGATCTACGAGGTTCGGTAGTAACTTGATCTGAAGTCTCATGATCAACATCATTAGCTTCCTCACTAATTGGTGTAGGTGTCACAGGAACCTATTTCTGTGATGAACCACTTTCCAATAAGGGAGCAGGTACAATTACCTCATAAAGTTCTACTTTCCTCCAAGTCACTTCTTTCGAGAGAAACTCCTTCTCTAGAAAGGATACAAATTTAGCAACAAATGTCTTGCCTTTAGATCTGTGATAGAAGGTGTACCCAACAGTCTCCTTTGGGTATCCTATGAAGACACATTTCTCCGATTTGGGTTCGAGCTTACCAGGTTGAAGCTTTTTCACATAAGCATCGCAGCCCCAAACTTTAAGAAATGACAACTTTGGTTTCTTGCCAAACCATAGTTCATAAGGCGTCGTCTCAAAAGATTTTGATGGTGCCCTATTTAACGTGAATGCAGCCGTCTCTAAAGCATAACCCCAAAACGATAGCCGTAAATCAGTAAGATACATCATAGATCACACCATATCTAGTAAAGTATGATTACGATGTTCGGACACACCATTACGGTGTGGTGTTCCAGGTGGCGTGAGTTGTGAAACTATTCCGCATTGTTTCAAATGAAGACCAAACTCGTAACTCAAATATTCTCCTCCACGATCAGATCATAGAAACTTTATTTTCTTGTTACGATGATTTTGCACTTCACTATGAAATTCTTTGAACTTTTCAAATGTTTCAGACTTATGTTTCATTAAGTAGATATACCCATATCTGCTCAAATCATCTATGAAGGTGAGAAAATAACGATATCGCTGCGAGCCTCAACATTCATCGGACCACATACATCAGTATGTATGATCTCCAACAAATCTGTTGCTCGCTCCATTGTTCCGGAGAACGGTTGTCGGTGTCAAAACCGGCGGATGTCGGGTAGGGGGTCCCGAACTATGTGTCTAGGCGGATGGTAACAGGAGACAAGGGACACGATGTTTTTACCCAGGTTCGGGCCCTCTCGATGGAGGTAAAACCCTACTCCTGCTTGATTAATATTGATGATATGGGTAGTACAAGGGTAGATATACCACGAGATCAGAGAGGCTAAACCCTAGAAGCTAGCCTATGGTATGATTGTTGTTCATCCTACGGACTAAAACCCTCCGGTTTATATAGACACCGGAGAGGGCTAGGGTTACACAGAGTCGGTTACAATGGAAGGATATCTACATATACGTATCGCCAAGCTTGCTTTCCACGACAAGGAAAGTCCCATCCGGACATGGGACGAAGTCTTCAATCTTGTATCTTCATAGTCCAAGAGTTCGGCCAAAGGTTATAGTCTGGCTATCCGGACACCCCCTAATCCAGGACTCCCTCAGTAGCCCCTGAACCAGGCTTCAATGACGACGAGTCTGGCGCGCAGATTGTCTGCGGCATTGCAAGGCGGGTTCCTCCTCCGAATACTTCATGGAAGATTTTGAACACAAGGATAGTGTCCGGCTCTGCAAAACAAGTTCCACATACCACCGTAGAGAGAATAATATTTGCACAAATCTAATCTGCTGACGTATTCCGTAGCGTGATATCACACCACGACCAAGCCTTTATTCAAATCATTTTACTGTCCCACCTTAGCGCGTTTAGCGAGGCGGTTTCCTTGGCACGTCTTGTCGAAGCAGAGATCGTGTCCCCTTATTCCGGGATTCTCATCAATACGGGCGTGGGTAACCCAACTGTGCCATTGATTACGGCGCTTGGGAAATAAGCGAGTTTTACTAGGCTGGTGGGGGCACATAGTTTCGTCCGCCCATATAAGGGGATAAGGATCCACCTTTTTCATCCACGTCTTCTTCCTCCTTTGCTCATCCTTTTCCGCGCACTCGAGCTCCAGCGCCCAAGTCCGCATTCCCCACCTCCACCTTCTCCAGCCATGTCCGGAGCGGGAAGCAAGTGGATGGTCTCCTCCGTCATGGAGGGACACATCAAGAAGCTGAGGAAAGCCGAATATTTGTCTAACGACATCGCGCACCGGCTTCCAGACGAGGGGCAGCTCATCCCCACCCCCAGGCCCCATGAGAGGGTGGTGTTCCTCACCCATTTCCTCTACGGACTGGGCTTTCCTCTCCACCCATTTGTCCGGGGGCTCATGTTCTACTACGGCATGGATTTCCACGATCTGGCCCCGAACTTCATCCTCAACATCTCGGCGTTTATCTCGTGTGCGAGGCCTTCCTCTGCATCCCACCCCACTTCGGTTTATGGTTGAAGACCTTTAATGTCAAGCCGAAGGTAGTGCGCGGCTGCCAGGCGGAGTGCGGAGGTGCCATGGTGGGCAAGATACCCAACGTCCTATGGCTCGAGGGCTCTTTCGTGGAGACCCTAAAGGGGTGGCAATCGGGGTGGTTCTACATCACCGAGCCGCGTGACCCTGAATGGGTCGCAGCCCTCAAGTTCCGATCCGGAACCCCTACGTGGCTCACCTCCTGGAAGGAGACGGGCCTGTCGTGGGGTAAAAAAGGAGAGCTGCCGGACTCCAAACATGCGTCCAAAACCTGGTGAGCACGAAGCTCAAACTTGTCAATGTAGTCCAGGTCATGCTCATCCGCCAGATCCTCCCGTGCCAACAACGGGCTTTCAGCTTGTGGGAGTTCGACCCGGCCCAACACCGAACTCTGAGTAGGCTCTTCAACACGACGTACGAAGATGAGTGGAAGGTGCTATTCAAGGGCACCGAGGCTCCCGCATCCGCTACCAAGGATCGCGGATTCAGCGCGCAGCGTCAAGCCAGCGCGGTAAGCTGTTTTACCTTTTACAGGATATTATATCTTTCATAGTTTGACTCTATGTGGGATCTAAGCCCCCATACCTTTGACAGGACTGGCAGAGGACGGCCGGACAGATCAACTATCCGGCTCCATTGCCCGAAGGCCCAGCGGACGGCCGTTTAACGGGGCTGCTGGTTCCGGCACCTTACGTGGTGCCGGAGAAGAAGGCCAAGAAGAAGGCCACGGGAACTCGGAAGAGTTCCCGGCGCCTGGTGGTGTTGGATTCATCGTCCGACGACTCCGAGACGCACTCCTCCCGCGAAGACGAGGAGGAGGAAGAAGAGGCCTCTCCCCCTCCAGCGGGGGGAGGAAAGAAAAGAAAGGCCGCCCCAACTGGGGAGGCCAGAGGGTCTAAGAAGGGGAAGACCCTTCCTCCGGACTACTCCACCAATGCCGACGACGGCGAAGAGGAGTGGCCGCTCAGGGCCAAGCCCTTGGCGAAGTCGTAAGTATTCGGACACCAGAGTGATTCATAGTGTTCCTTCATTGCACAACTTCTCCTTACGCCGAATATAATTATGCAGTCCGCCCAAAGCCCGGCTCGATGCATCATCGAGCAGTTCCTTGGATTCGTCGGATGTGAACAACACTTCACTTCCGACCGCCTCCTCCCCTCGCCCTACGGATGACGCCAAAGTGTTATCCCAAAGGGTTCCAAACCAAGGGGAGGTAGTACTGGAGGCGCCACAAGGCGACATTCCGGCTCCAGGCACGAAGGGGGTAAGACTCCCAAGGGTCCCAAGTCTGGCCTTGGGCCGGACACCGCGCCGGAACCTTCAGCGGTTCCAGACTCCGGCGGGCAACCTCCTTCAAAGAGGAGCAAGCCTACCGAGCCGGTGAACTCCATCCAACCGGAGGCACCGGATAATTTGTTGGAGGTGCTTAATGAGTACGGTACTGTAATGAGTACGGTGATCCAGAAGGTTCAGTCCGCCAAGAGCGGACTGACTAAAGCCTGTGCGAGCCTTCTAACAGGCTTTGAGGTATGTATCTAAGATATGTGAAAATATGACCGCATAGACAGTAGCCCCTGATGCTCTATTTGGCATTCGGAAAGAAAAGCCGAATAGAGGATCTAATAACATTCGCAGGAGTCTAACATAATTAAGTCAATATGCGTATGCAGGCTTCGCTGCTGGCGTCTGCCGCACTGACTCCGGAGGTGGATGCGCTAAAACAGAGCCTTGAGCGGTCCGAGCAAGAGCTCGGCCTTGCAAAGAAGGAGCTCGAGGGAAAAAAGGTAAGTAATACCTTGTGGAATATATTGAAAAAGATGCAGTTGCAAAAAATGACAGGACTGCTATTGGTGTCCTAGGGGCCACGACTGAGGTGGCGACCCTTAGGCAAGCGCTGTCCGAGGCCGAAAAGAGAGCGGTCACGGAGCGTACCGAGCGGGAGAAGCATGAGGCGAGGGTTGGCGCGGTGCAGTAAGAGCTCCGGGCTCTCGTGAAAAAACACGAGAGTTTGGAGCTTGACTTGAAGACACGAGAGTCCGAGCTCGCGACGGCCCTTGAGAACGCCAAATCTGCCAAGGCCGAAGCCCAGAAAGCCCTCCAGGAAGTTGGGGCGATGAAGAAGATAGCGGCAGGTAAGGCATTCTTTATGCAAAGCAAGCACGTGAAAGTGAATTACTTGTTACTTACCCGAGTCCGAAGTTCCCTAGGAGCATTCACAGATTTGCCCCGTAGCGTGTTAGATGCCGCCGCCTTCTATAGGGCCGAGGAGGGGAGCTCGACGGAGAAGGTGTTCTGGTCTCAGTATGCTGAGGCCGGACACCCAGTGCCCTTGAGCGACCAGCTGAAGCAACTGGTAGAGCTCCATAAGGTGGCCGAACAGGCCATGAAGGGCCTCATAGTTCGGCTGTGGCCTGGAGAGGCTCTGCCTGGGAGCTACTTTGGGCTAGTGAGGCGGCTGGTGGATGCTCGTCCGTGGCTTGAAGTTATCAAGCGCTCTGCCTGCATCGAGGGTGCCCGTAGGGCCCTTGCCCGTGCTAAAGTGCACTGGGGCAAGATGGATGCGGAGAAGCTGGTGAAGGACGGGCCACCGCAGGGCAAGGAGCATCGCCGCCCTGAGATGTACTATGAGGGCGTCCTGAAGGGTGCCCGCCTTGTGGCGGATGAATGTCCCATGGATGTAATATTTGAGTAAACTTGCTCGTGTTATCCTGTGCGCTGAAAACTTGTTCATATGCTCTATGCAACACTTGTTTTAATTTAAAATATTACCTTCTATGCGGCCGTTTATAAAATCTGAGAGATGGCGAGTCGTCGGCTTCTACCCCCATGCCATGAGTGCTGGGGTGTTCGGGATAAACCTGAGCACTCCTTTTCCCATTCTTGGGTCCTTCGAGGGAGGTGCTCAGCACAACAAACAAGGCAATCAGACTACAATGCGTTATCACTCTCACTTAGCCATAGAATTCTATAATTTTAAATTTCGGCGAAGCCCCTAGTGTTCGGAAGACTGAGTTTGGGGCGCTATACACGCCTAGGCCGGACAAAGCCAACTCCTCGCTCTAAGCGGCATAAGTCTTTAGGGACTCGAAACCTCTCAAACAGCGACCGACTCTCGCCCTATCATGACAGTCAGTTTTAGCTTTCTCTACTGAAGTGCTTAGCCCAGCTCCACTGGGGCACAATCGCAGTAGTTCTCCCAGCGCTACCTTAGCCGATATAGCGGAACGTAAGGTACCAAAACATGGGAGCCGGACAAACTCAACTATTGACCAAAGACATCATTCGGAGCTGATGCATATAATGCTATAAGTTCGGAGGGCCGCACTTGTGAAAGTGTTCGGACTTCTCACGCCGTATTATGGGGTGCTTGAGCCCCTGGCGTATTGGTCATACCAAAGTGTACGGGTGCTAAATGTCATGACTGAACATATATATTGAAAAAGGAATAAATAGAGAATGCAATAATAAGCTAAGGCTAAGCATTGTTTATTTTAAATGGCTGCTGCAAAAGTAGAACAATACAAATAGTGTAGTAAGAATGAGAGGGACTATTTAACATGTCCGCTCCAGGGGCAGGCTGCGGAATGGTATGTGAAACAGGTATACTGCTTGTTATAGAGACCACCTGGGAGTTCCATAGTGCGGCGTAGCTTTCTGCTTCCCTGGTTGTTGTATCGTTTGTGCGGCAGTTTTACTGCCAACCCGGTCCTCCGAAGAGTGGAGTCCTGAAAGTAAGAAAAAATGATAAAATCGGCAGCCCCTAGTGTGGTTAAGCCGTGTTTCGGGCATGCCATGATGGTGCCCCTCCCCCTTTCTCATGGTATTTTCAGATCATAATTATGTACACGTAGCACTGATTTCGCAATTTCGCGAGGGCTGGGGTTGGGGCCACATTGCTACGCTTGCTTGGAACGTGCCAGACAATCTTGCTGTAGGTTACTCCGGGCGCGCTTGACGGTGTCCGGACGTTTAATAGCCGGACTGGAGAATTGCCTTGAGAGGCTACTTTGTACTTCTGTCGCGAGGGCCGCCGTATGCTCCTCCGTTCGGAGAGAGCGTTCGGTGTTTCCATTGACCGTAATTACTCCTCGAGGGCCTGGCATCTTGAGCTTGAGGTATGCGTAGTGCGACACCGCATTGAACTTTGCAAATACGGTTCGTCCGAGCAGTGCGTGATAGCCATTGCAGAACGGGACTATGTCAAAGATTAACTCCTCGCTTCGGAAGTTATCCGAGGATCCGAAGACCACCTCAAGTGTAACTGAGCCTGTACATTTGGCCTCTACACCTGGTATGACGCCTTTAAAGGTCGTCTTTGTGGGTTTAATCCTTGAGGGATCTATGCCCATTTTTCGCACTGTATCCTGATAAAGCAGGTTCAGGCTGCTGCCGCCATCCATAAGGACTCTAGTGAGGTGAAATCCGTCGATGATTGGGTCTAGAACCAATGTGGCAAATCCGCCATGGCGGATGCTAGTGGGGTGGTCCCTTCGATCAAAAGTGATCGGGCAGGAGGACCATGGGTTGAACTTTGGGGCGACTGGCTCCAACGCATATACGTCCCTGAGTGCACGCTTCCGCTCCCTTTTGGGGATGTGGGTTGCGTATATCATGTTCACCGTCCGCACTTGTGGGGGGAAGCCCTTCTGTCCACTATTGTTCGGCGGCCGGGGCTCCTCCTCGTCATTGCTATGCAGCCCCTTGTCTCTGTTTTCGGCATTTAACTTGCCTGCCTGCTTGAACACCGAACAATCCCTGTTGGTGTGATTGGCTGGTTTTTCGGGGGTGCCGTGTATCTGGCATGAGCGATCGAGTATTCGGTCCAAACTGGACAGGCCCGGAGTATTTCTCTTGAATGGCTTTTTCCGCTGACCGGGTTTAGAGCCTCTGAATCCGGCATTAACTGCCGTATCCTCAGCATTGTCGCTGTTAATGCGGCGCTTGTGCTTGTTGCGACGCGACCTGCCATTGCTGTCCTTGGTATCCACATTACCAGGGCTCTTGGTCGTGTTATTACTACGAGCTAGCCAGCTGTCTTCTCCCATGCAAAAGTGGGTCATGAGTGTCGTGAGGGCTGCCATGGATTTCGGCTTTTCCTGTCCTAGGTGCCGGGCAAGCCACTCGTCACGGATGTTATGTTTGAAGGCTGCTAGGGCCTCTGCGTCCGGACAGTCAATGATTTGATTTTTCTTGGTTAGGAACCGTGTCCAGAATTGTTTGGCCGATTCCTCTGGCTGCTGAATTATGTGGCTTAGGTCATCGACGTCTGGTGGTTGCACATAGGTGCCCTGGAAATTGTCGAGGAATGCGGCTTCCAGGTCCTCCCAACAACCAATTGATTCTGCTGGCAAGCTGTTAAGCCAATGCCGAGCTGGTCCTTTAAGCTTGAGTGGGAGGTATTTGATGGCATGTAGATCATCGCCACGGGCCATGTGGATATGAAGGAGATAATCCTCGATCCATACCGCAGGATCTGTTGTGCCATCGTATGATTTGATGTTTACGGGTTTGAAACCCTCGGGGATTTGATGATCCATTACTTCATCTGTGAAGCATAGTGGGTGTGTGGCGCCTCTGTACTGGGCTATATCACGACCTAGCTCAAATGAGCTTTGTCTGCTGTGTTCGGCCCGGCCGGATTTGCTGTATTCGGCGTGATGGTTATCGCCTCGTGTCGTGGGGCACCCACGCGATCCGTAGATCGATCTTGTTTGCCTTGCCTTGTCCTCCAATATATCTCGCAGGTCTGACGCATTTCCCCGTGCCTTGGTATTTTTTGAGCGATGCCGGGGTGCGGCTTGAGTGGAGGGCTGAGAGGCCTCTCTGTCGCTGCCACGAGGTGGCCGATTGGTCGCTTCATGCGCTGGTGATGTAGGTTTAGGTGCTTCCTCCTCTAATCGGGGTAGCTCTTGGAGGGGCGTTCGAGTTCGTACTCCTCGGCCGCAAGGACTTCAGTCCATCTGTCGGCTAGCAAGTCTTGGTCAGCTCTAAGCTGTTGCTGTTTTTTCTTGAGGCTGCTCGCCATGGCCATAAGCCTGCGCTTGAAACGCTCTTGTTCGACGGGATCCTCAGGCACGACAAATTCGTCGTCGTCGAGGCTTGCCTCGTCTTCGGAGGGAGGCATGTAATTCTCATCCTCTACCTCTCTGTCTGCCGCTCTCTTATGAGGGATGGCTTCTCCATCCTCCCGTGGTGAATCTTGCTGGAGGGGGTTGTCTTCGGCACTGTCTGGGGTGTTATTATCTCCTGTGCCGGAATCACCATTTTTGCTTTGGCGGTATTTAGAGCGGCGCCGCCGCCGCCGACGCTTAGGTTGCTTCTTGGAGGGGTCATCCTCCGCTGTTCCATCGCCATTGCGTTCTTTTGGGGTATCCACCATGTATATGTCATATGACGAGGTGGCTTTCCAGTGCCCTATAGGCGTTGGTTCCTGGTTGTCTCCTGCATCGGCATCCATACCGTCGATGTCTTCGGAGTCAAAGTCGAGCATGTCGGTTAAATCATCGACAGTTTCTACGAAGTGGGTGGTGGGTGGGCGTCGAATTTCTTCGTCATCCGCATCCCAACCTTGCTGACCATAGTCTGGCTAGGAATCTCCTGATAAAGAGAGAGACTTTAGTGAATTCAGAATGTCACCAAAGGGCGAGTAAGAGTCCGGCACCCTGGAGTCACGGGCTTCGCAGAGGATAAGACTGGTGTTCGGCTCGATCGCCGTAGAGACTGCAGCCCCCGAGGCGGCGTCTAGCCACCCGTCCTCGATCGACGTAGTTGGCTCCGAACTAATGGTCGGAGCTGATGCGGGCGCGGCCTCCAGGGCACTGTTCGGCGGCAGAGCTAAGTCATGCCCATCATGACAGTGCGGCGCGCTCGGCTGTGGCTCGAATCCGTCGAAGATCAAGTCTCCACGGATGTCAGCCGTGTAGGTCAAACTTCCAAATCTGACCTGATGGCCAGGGGCGTAGCTTTCGATCTGCTTCAGATGGCCAAGCGAATTGGCCCACAGTGCAAAGCCATCGAATACGAAGATCTGTCCGGGGAGAAAAGTCTCACCCTGGACCGCATCGCTGTTGACGATCGGAGGAGCCATCGGGCCTAAAGATGACGACACAGAGGAACTCTCAATGAAAGCACCAATGTCGGTGTCAAAATCGGTGGATCTCGGGTAGGGGGTCCTGAACTATGCGTCTAGGCGGATGGTAACAGGAGACAAGGGACACGATGTTTTTACCCAGGTTCGGGCCCTCTCGATGGAGGTAAAACCCTACTCCTGCTTGATTAATATTGATGATATGGGTAGTACAAGAGTAGATCTACCATGAGATCAGAGAGGCTAAACCCTAGAAGCTAGCCTATGGTATGATTGTTGTTCGTCCTATGGACTAAAACCCTCCAGTTTATATAAACACAGGAGAGGGCTAGGGTTACACAGAGTCGGTTACAATGGGAGGAGATCTAGATATCCGTATCACCAAGCTTGCTTTCCACGCCAAGGAAAGTCCCATCCGGACACGGGACGAAGTCTTCAATCTTGTATCTTCATAGTCAAAGAGTCCGGCCAAAGGTTATAGTCCGGCTATCCGGACACCCCCTAATCCAGGACTCACTCAACGGTGTTTTAGTCATCTTGCCCATGAGGCATGGTTCGCAAGTACCAAGTTATTCATAATCAAGTGATTCCAAACGTCCATCAGTATGGAGTTTCTTCATGTGCTTTACACCAATATGACCTAAACGGCAGGGCCACAAATAAGTTGTACTATCATTATAACCTCTGCATCTTTTGGTTGCAATATTATGAATATGTGTATCACTACTATCGAGATTTAATATAAATAGACCACTCTTCAAGGGTGCATGACCATACAAGATATTACTCATATAAATAGAACAACCATTATTCTCTGATTTAAATGAATAGCCGTCTCGCATCAAACAAGATCCAGATATAATGTTCATGCTCAACGCTGGCACCAAATAACAATTATTCAGGTCTAAAACTAACCCCGAAGGTAGATGTAGAGGTAGCGTGCCGACCGCGATCACATCGACTTTGGAACCATTTCCCACGCGCATCGTCACCTCGTCCTTAGCCAATCTTCGCTTAATCCGTAGTCCCTGTTTCGAGTTGCAAATATTAGCAACCGAACCCAGGTGCTACTGCAAGCATTAGTAAGGTACACATCAATAACATGTATATCACATATACCTTTCTTCACCTTGCCATCCTTCTTCTCCGCCAAATACTTGGGGCAGTTCCGCTTCCTGTGACCAGTCTGTTTGCAGTAGAAGCACTCAGTCTCAGGCTTAGGTCCAGACTTGGGTTTCTTCTCCTGAGCATCAACTTGTTTGCTGTTCTTCTTGAAGTTCTCCTTCTTCTTCCCTTTACCCTTTTTCTTGAAACTGGTGGTCTTGTTGACCATCAACACTTGATGCTCCTTCTTGATTTCTACCTCCGCATCTTTTAGCATCGCGAAGAGCTCGGGAATAGTCTTTTCCATCCCTTGCATATTATAGTTCATCACGAAGCTCTTGTAGCTTGGTGGCAGTGATTGAAGAATTCTGTCAACGACACTATCATCAGGAAGATTAACTCCTAGTTGAATCAAGTGATTATTATACCCAGACATTTTGAGTATATGTTCACTGACAGAACTATTCTCCTCCATCTTGCAGCTATAGAACTTATTGGAGATTTCATATCTCTTAATCCGGGCACGAAATATTAACTTCAACTCCTGGAACATCTCATATGCTTCATGATGTTCAAAATGTCGTTGAAGTCCCAGTTCTAAGCCGTAAATCATGGCACACTGAACTATCGAGTAGTCATCAGCTTTGCTCTGCCAGACGTTCACAACATCTGCAGTTGCATCTGCAGTAGGCCTGGCACCCAGTGGTGCTTCTAGGACGTAATTCTTCTGTGCAGCAATGAGGACAATCCTGAAGTTACGGACCCACTCCGTGTAATTGCTACCATCATCTTTCAACTTTTCTTTCTCAAGGAACGCATTAAAATTCAACGGAACAACAACACGGGCCATCTATGTACAACAACATAGATAAGCAAAATACTATCAGGTACTAAGTTCATGATAAATTAAAGTTCAATTAATCATATTACTTAAGAACTCCCACTTAGATAGACATCTCTCTAATCATCTAAGTGATCACGTGATCCAAATCAACTAAACCATGTCCGATCATCACGTGAGATGGAGTAGTTTCCAATGGTGAACATCACTATGTTGATCATATCTACTATATGATTCACGCTCGACCTTTTGGTCTTAGTGTTCCGAGGCCATATATGCATATGCTAGGCTCGTCAAGTTTAACCTGAGTATTCTGCGTATGCAAAACTGTCTTACACCCATTGTATCTAAACGTAGAGCTTATCACACCCGATCATCACGTGGTGTCTCGACAGGAAGAATTTTCGCAACGGTGCATACTCAGGGAGAACACTTATACCTTGAAATTTAGTGAGAGATCATCTTATAATGCTACCGTCAATCAAAGCAAAATCAGATGCATAAAAGATAAACATCACATGCAATCAATATAAGTGATATGATATGGCCATCATCATCATCTTGTGCCTTTGATCTCCATCTCCAAAGCACTGTCATGATCACCATCGTCACCGGCGCGACACCTTGATCTCCATCGTAGCATCGTTGTCGTCTCGCCAACTATTGTTTCTACGACTATCGCTACCACTTAGTGATAAAGTAAAAACAATTACAGGGCGTTTGCATTGCATACAATAAAGCGACAACCATATGGCTCCTGCCAGTTGCCGATAGCTCTGTTACAAAACATGATCATCTCATACAATAAAATTTAGCATCATGTCTTGACCATATCACATCACAACATGCCCTACAAAAACAAGTTAGACGTCCTCTACTTTGTTGTTGCAAGTTTGACGTGGATGCTACGGGCTGAGCAAGAACCGTTCTTACCTACACATCAAAACCACAACGATAGTTTGTCAAGTTGGTGCTGTTTTAACCTTCGCAACGACCGTGCGTAGCCACACTCGGTTCAACTAAAGATGGAGAAACTGACACCCGCCAGCCACCTATGTGCAAAGCACGTCGATAGAACCACTCTCGCGTAAGCATACGCGTAATGTCGGTCTAGGCCGCTTCATCAAACAATACCGCCGAACCAAAGTATGACATGCTAGTAAGCAGTATGACTTATATCGCCCACAACTCACTTGTGTTCTACTCGTGCATATAACATCTACGCATAAACCTGGCTCTGATACCACTATTGGGGAATGTAGTAATTTCAAAAATTTTCCTACACACACGCAAGATCATGGTGATAAATAGCAATGAGAGGGGAGAGTGTCATCCACGTACCCTTGTAGACCGTAAGCGGAAGCGTTATAACAACGCGGTTGATGTAGTCGTACGTCTTCACGATCGACCGATCCTCAGTACCGAACGTACAACACCTCCGTGTTCAGCTCACGTTCATCTCGGTGATGTCCCACGAACTCATGATCCAGTACAGCTCGAAGGAGAGTTTCATCAGCACGACACCGTGATGATGATGTTGATGAAGTTACCGACACAGGGCTTCTCCTAAGCACCGCTACGATATGACCGAGGTGGATTATGGTGGAGGGGGGCACCGCACACAGCTAAGAGATCAATGATCAATTGTCGTGTCTTGGGGTGCCCCCTGCCCCCGTATATAAAGGAGCTAGGGGGAGGCGGCTGGCCAGGAGGAGGGCGCGCCAAGGGGGGAGTCCTACTCCCACCGGGAGTAGGACTCCTCCTTTCCTAGTAGGAGTAGGAGAAGGGGGAAGGAGGAGAGAAGGGGGAAGGAAAGGGGGGTGCCGCCCCCCTCCTTGTCCAATTCGGACTAGAGGGGGAGGGGGCACGCAGCCCTGCCTTGGACGCCCCTCCTCTTCTCCACTAAGGCCCATATGGCCCATTATACTCCCCGGGGGGTTCCGGTAACCCCCCAGTACTCCGGTATATGTCCGAAACCTCCCGAAACACTTCCAGTGTCCAAACATAGTCATCCAATATATCGATATTTATGTCTCAACCATTTCGAGATTCCTCGTCATGTCCGTGATCATATCCGGGACTCCGAACTACCTTCGGTTCATCAAAACATATAAACTCATAATACCGATCATCACAGAACTTTAAGCGTGCGGACCCTACGGGTTCGAGAACTATGTAGACATGACCGAGACATGTCTCCGGTCAATAACCAATAGCGGAACCTGGATGCTCATATTAGTTCCTACATATAATACGAAGATCTTTATCGGTCAAACCGCATAACAACATACGTTGTTCCCTTTGTCATCGGTATGTTACTTACCCGAGATTCAATCGTCGGTATCTCAATACCTAGCTCAATCTCGTTACCGGCAAGTCTCTTTACTCGTTCCGTAATGCATCATCCCGCAACTAACTTATTAGTCACATTGCTTGCAAGGCTTATAGTGATGTGCATTACCGAGAGGGCCCAGAGATACCTCTCCGATAATCAGAGTGACAAATCCTAATGTTGATCTACACCAACTCAACAAGTACCATTGGAGACACATGTAGAGCACCTTTATAATCACCCAGTTACGTTGTGACATTTGGTAGCACACAAAGTGTTCCTCCGGTAATCGGGAGTTGCATAGTCTCATAGTCATAGGAACATCTATAAGTCATGAAGAAAGCAATAACAGTAAACTAAAACGATCAAGTGCTAAGCTAATGAAATGGGTCAAGTCAATCACATCATTCTCCTAATGATGCGATCCCGTTAATCAAATGACAACTCATGTCTATGGCTAGGAAACTCAACCATCTTTGATCAACGAGCTAGTCAAGTAGAGGCATACTAGTGACACTATGTTTGTCTATATATTCACACATGTATTATGTTTCCGGTTAATAAAATTCTAGCATGAATAATAAACATTTATCATGATATGAGGAAATAAATAATAACTTTATTATTGCCTCTAGGGCATATTTCCTTCAGACGGTTGGCATTAATGCCTCTACGATGAAACCTTCTCACCCTAGAGGCAATAATAAAGTTATTATTTATTTCCTTATATCATGATAAATGTTTATTATTCATGCTAGAATTGTATTAACCGGAAACATAATACATGTGTGAATACATAGACAAACAGAGAGTCACTAGTATGCCTCCACTAGACTAGCTCGTTAATCAAAGATGGTTATGTTTCCTAACCATGGACAAAGATTTGTTATTTGATTAACGGGATCACATCATTAGGTGAATGATCTGATTGACATGACCCATTCCATTGTATGTTGCTATTGCTTTCTTCATGACTTATACATGTTCCTATGACTATGAGATTATGCAACTCCCGTTTGCCGGAGGAACACTTTGTGTGCTACCAAACGTCACAACGTAAATGGGTGATTATAAAGGTGATCTACAGGTGTCTCCAAAGGTACATGTTGGGTTGGCGTATTTTGAGATTAGGATTTGTCACTGCGATTGTCGGAGAGGTATCTCTGGGCCCTCTCGGTAATGCACATCACATAAGCCTTGCAAGCATTGCAACTAATGAGTTAGTTGTGAGATGATGTATTACGAACGAGTAAAGAGACTTGCCGGTAACAAGAATGAACTAGGTATTGAGATACCGACGATCGAATCTCGGGCAAGTAACATACCGATGACAAAGGGAACAATGTATGTTGTTATGCGGTCTGACCGATAAAAGATCTTCGTAGAATATGTAGGAGCCAATATGAGCATCCAGGTTCCGCTATTGGTTATTGACCGGAGATGTGTCTCTGTCATGTCTACATTGTTCTCGAACCCGTAGGGTCCGCACGCTTAAGGTTTCGATGACAATTATATTATGAGTTTATGCATTTTGATGTAACGAAGTTTGTTCGGAGTCCCGGATGTGATCACGGACATGAGGAGGAGTCTCGAAATGGTTGAGACATAAAGATTGATATATTGGAAGCCTATATTTGGATATCGGAAGTGTTCCGGGTGAAATCGGGATTTTACCAGAGTACCGGGAGGTTACTGGAACCCCCCCGGGAGGTATATGGGCCTTAGTGGGCTTTAGTGGAAGAGAGGAGAGGTGGCCAGGGCTGGGCCGCGCGCCCCTCCCCCCTAGTCCGAATAGGACAAGGAGAGGTGGCCGGCGCCCCCCTTCCTTCTCTCTCTCCTCTTCCCCCCTCTCGAATCCTATTCCAACTAGGAAAGGGGGGAATCCTACTCCCAGAGGGAGTAGGACTCCTCTTGGCGCGCCCTCTCCTGGCCGGCTGCACCCCCCTTTTGAACCTTTATATACGGAGGCAGGGAGCACTCCTAGAGACACAAGTTGATCCACGTGATCATATTCTTAGCCGTGTGCGGTGCCCCCTTCCACCATAGTACTCGATAATATTGTAGCGGTGCTTAGGCGAAGCCCTGCGATAGTAGTACATCAAGATCGTCACCATGCCGTCGTGCTGACGGAACTCTTCCCCGACACTTTGCTGGATCGGAGTCCGGGGATCGTCATCGAGTTGAACGTGTGCTTGAACTCGTAGGTGCCGTAGTTTCGGTGCTTGATCGGTCGGGCCGTGAAGACGTACGACTACATCAACCACGTTGTGCTAACGCTTCCGTTGTCGATCTACAAGGGTACGTAGATCACACTCTCCCCTCTCGTTGCTATGCATCCCCATGATCTTGCGTGTCCGTAGGATTTTTTTTGAAATTACTACGTTACCCAACAGTGGTATTAGAGCCTAGGTTTTATATGTTGATGTTATATGCACGAGTAGAACACAAGTGAGTTGTGGGCGATATAAGTCATACTGCTTACTAGCATGTCATACTTTGGTTCGGCGGTATTGTTGGACGAAGCGGCCCGGACCGACATTACGCGTACGCTTACGCGAGACCGGATCTCCTGACGTGCTTTGCACAAAGGTGGCTAGCGGGTGACAGTTTCTCCAACTTTAGTTGAACCAAGTGTGGCTACGCCCGGTCCTTGCGAAGGTTAAAACAACACCAACTTGACAAACTATCGTTGTGGTTTTGATGCATAGGTAAGATTGGTTCTTGCTTAAGCCCGAGCAGCCACGTAAAACTTGCAACAACAAAGTAGAGGACGTCTAACTTGTTTTTGCAGGGCATGTTGTGATGTGATATGGTCAAGACATGATGCTAAATTTTATTGTATGAGATGATCATGTTTTGTAACCGAGTTATCGGCAACTGGCAGGAGCCATATGGTTGTCGCTTTATTGTATGCAATGCAATCGCGCTGTAATGCTTTACTTTATCACTAAGCGGTAGCGATAGTCGTGGAAGCATAAGATTGGCGAGACGACAACGATGCTACGATGGAGATCAAGGTGTCGCGCCGGTGACAATGGTGATCATGACGGTGCTTCGAAGATAGAGATCACAAGCACAAGATGATGATGGCCATATCATATCACTTATATTGATTGCATGTGATGTTTATCTTTTATGCATCTTATCTTGCTTTGATTGATGGTAGCATTATAAGATGATCTCTCACTAATTATCAAGAAGTGTTCTCCCTGAGTATGCACCGTTGCGAAAGTTCTTTGTGCTGAGACACCACGTGATGATCGGGTGTGATAGGCTCTACGTTCAAATACAACGGGTGCAAAATAGTTGCACATGCGGAATACTCAGGTTATACTTGACGAGCCAAGCATATACAGATATGGCCTCGGAGCACGGAGACCGAAAGGTCGAGCGTGAATCATATAGCAGATATGATCAACATAGCAATGTTCACCAATGAAACTACTCCATCTCACGTGATGATCGGACATGGTTTCGTTGATTTGGATCACGTAATCACTTAGAGGATTAGAGGGATGTCTATCTAAGTGGGAGTTCTTAAGTAATATGATTAATTGAACCTAAATTTATCATGAACTTAGTACCTGATAGTATCTTGCTTGTTTATGTATGATTGTAGATAGATGGCCCGTGCTGTTGTTCCGTTGAATTTTAATGCGTTCCTTGAGAAAGCAAAGTTGAAAGATCATGGTAGCAATTACCTGGACTGGGTCCGTAACTTGAGCATTATCCTCATTGCTGCACAGAAGAATTACATCCTGGAAGCACCACTGGGTGCTAGGCCTGCTGTTGGACTAACACCAGATGTTATGAACGTCTGGCAGAGCAAAGCTGATGACTACTCGATAGTTTAGTGCGCCATGCTTTACGGCTTAGAATCGGGACTTCAACGACGTTTTGAACGTCATGGAGCATATGAGATGTTCCAGGAGTTGAAGTTAATATTTCAAGCAAATGCCCGGATTGAGAGATATGAAGTCTCCAATAAGTTCTATAGCTGCAAGATGGAGGAGAACAGTTCTGTCAGTGAGCATATACTCAAAATGTCTGGGTATAATAATCACTTGATTCAATTGGGAGTTAATCTTCCAGATGATTGCGTCATTGACAGAATTCTCCAATCACTGCCACCAAGCTACAAGAGCTTCATGATGAACTATAATATGCAAGGGATGAATAAGACTATTCCCGAGCTCTTCGCAATGCTGAAAGCTGCGGAGGTAGAAATCAAGAAGGAGCATCAAGTGTTGATGGTCAACAAGACCACTAGTTTCAAGAAAAATGGCAAAGGGAAGAAGAAGGGGAACTTCGAAAAGAACAGCAAGCAAGTTGCTGCTCAAGAGAAGAAACCCAAACCTAGACCTAAGCCTGAAACTGAGTGCTTCTACTGCAAGAAGACTGGTCACTAGAAGCGGAACTGCCTCAAGTATTTGGCGGATAAGAAGGATGACAAGGTGAACAAAGGTATATGTGATATACATGTTATTGATGTGTACCTTACTAATGCTCGCAGTAGCACCTGGGTATTTGATACTGGTTCTGTTGCTAATATTTGCAACTCGAAACAGGGACTACGGATTAAGGGAAGATTGGCTAAGGATGAGGTGACGATGCGCGTGGGAAATGGTTCCAAAGTCGATGTGATCGCAGTCGGCACACTACCTCTACATCTACCTTCGGGATTAATATTAGACCTAAATAATTGTTATTTTGTGCCATCATTAAGCATGAACATTATATCTGGATCTTGTTTGATGCGAGACGGTTATTCATTTAAATCAGAGAATAATGGTTGTTCTATTTACATGAGTAATATCTTTTATGGTCATGCACCCTTAAAGAGTGGTCTATTTTTATTAAATCTCGATAGTAGTGACACACATATTCATAGTGTTGAAACCAAAAGATGCAGAGTTGATAATGATAGTGCAACTTATTTGTGGCACTACCGTTTAGGTCATATCGGTATAAAGCGCATGAAGAAACTCCATACTGATCGGCTTTTGGAACCACTTGATTATGAATCACTTGGTACTTGTGAACCGTGCCTTATGGGTAAGATGACAAAAACACCGTTCTCCGGTACTATGGAGAGAGCAACAGATTTGTTAGAAATCATACATACAGATGTATGTGGTCCGATGAATGTTGAGGCTCATGGCAGATATCGTTATTTTCTCACCTTCACAGATGACTTCAGCAGATATGGGTATATCTACTTAATGAAACACAAGTCTGAAACGTTTGAAAAGTTCAAAGAATTTCAGAGTGAAGTTGAAAATCATCGTAACAAGAAAATAAAATTCCTACGATCTGATCGTGGAGGAGAATATTTGAGTTAAGAGTTTGGTGTACATTTGAAACAATGTGGAATAGTTTCGCAACTCACGCCACCCGGAACACCACAGCGTAATGGTGTGTCCGAACGTCGTAATCGTACTTTACTAGATATGGTATGATCTATGATGTCTCTTACTGATTTACCGCTATCGTTTTGGGGATATGCTCTAGAGACGGCTGCATTCACGTTAAATAGGGCACCATCTAAATCCGTTGAGACGACGCCTTATGAACTGTGGTTTGGCAAGAAACCAAAGTTGTCATTTCTGAAAGTTTGGGGCTGCGATGCTTATGTGAAAAAGCTTCAACCTGATAAGCTCGAACCCAAATCGGAGAAATGTGTCTTCATAGGATATCCAAAGGAAACTATTGGATACACCTTCTATCACAGATCCGAAGGCAAGACTTTTGTTGCTAAATTCAGAAACTTTCTGGAGAAGAAGTTTCTCTCGAAAGATGTGAGTGGGAGGAAAGTAGAACTTGACGAGGTAACTGTACCTACTCCCTTATTGGAAAGTAGTACATCACAGAAACCTGTTTCTGTGACACCTACACCAATTAGTGAGGAAGTTAATGATAATGATCATGAAACTTCAGAACAAGATACTACTGAACCTCGTAGATCAACCAGAGTGAGATCCGCGCCAGAGTGGTACGGTAATCCTGTTCTGGAAGTCATGCTACTAGATCATGATGAACCTACAAACTATGAAGAAGCGATGGTGAGCCCAGATTCCGCAAAATGGCTTGAAGCCATGAAATCTGAGATGGGATCCATGTATGAGAACAAAGTATGGACTTTGGTTGACTTGCCCGATGATCGGCAAGCAATTGAGAATAAATGGATCTTCAAGAAGAAGACTGACGCTGACGGTAATATTACTGTCTACAAAGCTCGACTTGTCGCAAAAGGTTTTCGGCAAGTTCAAGGGATTGACTACGATGAGACCTTCTCACCCGCAGCGATGCTTAAGTCTGTCCGAATCATGTTAGCAATTGCCGCATTTTATGATTATGAAATTTGGCAGATGGATGTCAAAACTGCATTCCTGAATGGATTTCTAGAAGAAGAGTTGTATATGATGCAACCAGAAGGTTTTGTCGATCCAAAGGGAGCTAACAAAGTGTGCAAGCTCCAGCGATCCATTTATGGACTGGTGCAAGCCTCTCGGAGTTGGAATAAACGGTTTGATAGTGTGATCAAAGCATTTGGTTTTATACAGACTTTTGGAGAAGCCTGTATTTACAAGAAAGTGAGTGGGAGCTCTATAGCATTTCTAATATTATATGTGGATGACATATTACTAATTGGAAATGATATAGAATTTCTGGAAGCATAAAGGGATACTTGAATAAGAGTTTTTCAATGAAAGACTTCAGTGAAGCTGCTTACATATTAGGCATAAAGATCTATAGAGATAGATCAAGACGCTTAATTGGAGTTTCACAAAGCACATACCTTGAAAAAGTTTTGAAGAAGTTCAAAATGGATCAAGCAAAGAAAGGGTTCTTGCCTGTGTTACAAGGTGTGAAGTTGAGTCAGACTCAATGCCCGACCACTGCAGACGATAGAGAGAAAATGAAAGATGTTCCCTATGCTTCAGCCATAGGCTCTATCATGTATGCAATGCTGTGTACCAGACCTGATGTGTGCCTTGCTATAAGTCTAGCAGGGAGGTACCAAAGTAATCTAGGAGTGGATCACTGGACAACGGTCAAGAACATCCTAAAATACCTGAAAAGGACTAAGGATATGTTTCTCATTTATGGAGGTGACAAAGAGCTAATCGTAACTGGTTACGTCGATGCAAGCTTTGACACTGATCCAGACGATTCTAAGTCTCAAACCGGATACATATTTACATTAAACGGTGGAGCTGTCAGTTGGTGCAGTTCTAAACAAAGCTTCGTGGCGGGATCTACGTGTGAAGCGGAATACATAGCTGCTTCGGAAGCAGCGAATGAAGGAGTCTGGATGAAGGAGTTCATATCTGATCTAGGTGTCATACCTAGTGCATCGGGTCCAATGAAAATCTTTTGTGACAACACTGGTGCAATTGCCTTGGCAAAGGAATCCAGATTTCACAAGAGAACCAAGCACATCAAGAGACGCTTCAATTCCATCCGGGATCTAGTCCAGGTGGGAGACATAGAGATTTGCAAGATACATATGGATCTGAATGTAGCAGACCCGTTGACCAAGCCTCTTCAACGAGCAAAACATGATCAACACCAAGGCTCCATGGGTGTTAGAATCATTACTATGTAATCTAGATTATTGACTCTATTGCAAGTGGGAGACTGAAGAAAATATGCCCTAGAGGCAATAATAAAGTTATTATTTATTTCCTTATATCATGATAAATGTTTATTATTCATGCTAGAATTGTATTAACTGGAAACATAATACATGTGTGAATACATAGACAAACAGAGTGTCACTAGTATGCCTCTACTAGACTAGCTCGTTAATCAAAGATGGTTATGTTTCCTAACCATGGACAAAGAGTTGTTATTTGATTAACGGGATCACATCATTAGGTGAATGATCTGATTGACATGACCCATTCCATTGTATGTTGCTATTGCTTTCTTCATGACTTATACATGTTCCTATGACTATGAGATTATGCAACTCCCGTTTGCCGGAGGAACACTTTGTGTGCTGCCAAACGTCACAACGTAAATGGGTGATTATAAAGGTGCTCTACAGGTGTCTCCAAAGGTACATGTTGGGTTGGCGTATTTTGAGATTAGGATTTGTCACTCCGATTGTCGGAGAGGTATCTCTGGGCCCTCTCGGTAATGCACATCACATAAGCCTTGCAAGCATTGCAACTAATGAGTTAGTTGTGAGATGATGTATTACGGAACGAGTAAAGAGACTTGCCGGTAACAAGAATGAACTAGGTATTGAGATACCGACGATCGAATCTCGGGCAAGTAACATACCGATGACAAAGGGAACAACGTATGTTGTTATGCGGTCTGACCGATAAAAGATCTTCGTAGAATATGTAGGAGCCAATATGAGCATCCAGGTTCCGCTATTGGTTATTGACCGGAGACGTGTCTCGGGCATGTCTACATTGTTCTCGAACCCGTAGGGTCCGCACGCTTAAGGTTTCGATGACAGTTATATTATGAGTTTATGCATTTTGATGTACCGAAGTTTGTTCAGAGTCCCGGATGTGATCACGGACATGATGAGGAGTCTCGAAATGGTCGATACATAAAGATTGATATATTGGAAGCCTATATTTGGATATCGGAAGGGTTCCGGGTGAAATCGGGATTTTACCGGAGTACCGGGAGGTTATCGGAACCCCCTCGGGAGGTATATGGGCCTTAGTGGGCTTTAGTGGAAGAGAGGAGAGGTGGCCAGGGCTGGGCCGCGCACCCCTCCCCCCTAGTCTGAATAGGACAAGGAGAGGGGCCGGCGCCCCCCTTCCTTCTCTCTCTCCTCTTTCCCCCCTCCCGAATCCTATTCCAACTAGGAAGGGGGGGGGGGGGAATCCTACTCCCAGAGGGAGTAGGACTCCTCCTGGCGCGCCCTCTCCTAGCCGGCCGCACCCTCCCTTTTGAACCTTTATATACGGAGGCAGGGAGCACTCCTAGAGACACAAGTTGAGCCACGTGATCATATTCTTAGCCGTGTGCGGTGCCCCCTTCCACCATAGTCCTCGATAATATTGTAGCGGTGCTTAGGCGAAGCCCTGCGACAGTAGTACATCAAGATCTTCACCACGCCGTCGTGCTGACGGAACTCTTCCCCGACACTTTGCTGGATCGGAGTCCGGGGATCGTCATCGAGCTGAACGTGTGCTAGAACTCGGAGGTGCCGTGGTTTCGGTGCTTGATCGGTCAGGCCGTGAAGACGTACGACTACATCAACCACCTTGTGCTAACGCTTCCATTGTCGATCTACAAGGGTACGTAGATCACACTCTCCCCTCTTGTTGCTATGCATCACCATGATCTTGCGTGTCCGTAGGAAATTTTTTGAAATTACTACGTTACCCAACAACGAGGCCTTGGTGCGAGCGGCCACCTCCTGGGTACCCGCTACCCCAATATGCCCAAGCTGAGGGCTCCAGAGAAAGGGGCGGCGAGTGATGCCGCCCACGCCGCAGCCACGGTCGGGGCGCCGTGGTGGTGCGCGCCGTTGCCCATGGAGTCCACGCCGCGGACTCCTCTCGCGAGCTCGTGCTGCGTGTGGAGTTGCCTCCAAGCACCTAAATTTGCTTCCGTTCGTTCTTCTCCACCGAGATGCCGCCATGGGGGCCTCTCGAGCTTTGGCTGTAGCACGCCGACTATGGCGCCCCGGCGACCGGAGCAGAGGTTGAAGTCGTTCCCTCGGGCAAGATCTTCATGACCCGAGGCTGGGGCGAGGTCGCCCGGGTCTGCCGAACGG
>NC_041382.1:669535290-669566559 GCF_002162155.2 Triticum dicoccoides | reverse complement strand
ACGATGGCGCCTCCATGTTGTCCTTCAAGGTCTTCGACGCGGAAGGCCGCTGCCTGCAGTGCTGCCCCGGAGGGGGCAGTCCGGACATCGACGCGGCAGGGGCTGGGCCTGCCGTCCGCTCCTCCAGCGGCTCCTCCGGCAGCAGCAGCAATGCTTGGGAGTCCGACAACTCTCCCGAACTCTACGAGACTCCGGAGATGAGCGATGACAGCTATGCGCCCTGAGCTCTCGCCGCTCCCGGAGCAAGGCGGCAGGATCGGGCCGTCGCAGCCGCTGATCTGGATGGGGTTGGCGCCGGTCTCCCATGGCCCACTGTTGATGATGGCGTCGGCCACAAAGGCGCGTGTAGTTAGGGCTCCTCAAAGTTGTTTTCTTTTGTTCCTTGCGAGGAATCGAGAAACACCCCGCGGGGGCGTGTAAAGGGTCTGCGATGTCTTTTGTTGATGTTATCCTTATTATGAAATCATGTGAGTGCTTGTCTTGTCCTGGCTTGGTTCCCCCTTTCTAACCTCGCGACGACTTGGCGCTCTACGCTGACAGGTCCCGGTCCCCAGGCAGGCTGCACCCGTCGCTGGTATGCCAGGTCGCGATGCCGTGGTCAAGGCCAGGAGGTGAGCGGCCTAAGGTCCAGTAAGAGCCCCTGAGACACGATGCTGAGGAGGTCCCCTTTAATGTTCAAGCAGCCACCGAGAGGTAAGAAAGGAAGGCAACGTTGCCGCCACGGGGCCGCATCAAGTGAGAATTTCGTGTCATAATGATTAGTTGTTCCAAGCAGAAACTTATCTCGGTAATCTGGAGTCGTTCCCTTGCGTTGCGCCAGACTTGTGCGTCGGCAGCCATGGCGCAGCTAGGTTCGGCCCGTGCGAGCCTCCCCCTTCTTCCCTGCACTCTCCTTCGTGCTCTACGTCCTCAGGTCCCGGCCCTGGAGCGAGCTCAGCCGCCGCTGGTATTGTCGTGGTTCTAAGACTGACAGTAGAAAGGGGGGTAGGTATGAAGAGGCAAGTTCTCAACTATGGTGAAGGTGTACACACAATATTTACGAGTTCAAGCCCTTCGCGAAGGAAGTAATAGCCCTACGTCTCGGTGCCCGGAGGCGTTCGACTGGATTATATGTGTGTGGTGTTACAGGGGGCGCAAACCCTTGTCCTAGAGGAGGGGGGTGGCTGGGGTCTTGGCGCACTCTATATAAACCACCCCCCTCCTCTGGGACAAGGGTTCGCACCCCCTGTAACACCACGCACATATAATCCAGTCGACTGCCTCCGGGCACCGAGACGTAGGGCTATTACTTCCTCCGCGAAGGGCCTGAACTCGTAAATCTCGTGTGTACACCTTCACCATAGTCGAGATCTTGACTCTCCATACCTACCCCCTTTCGACTGTCAGTCTTAGAACCACGACAGTTGGCGCCCACCATGGGGCAGGTGTCTTAGCGACTTGTTGGTGAAGTTGCAATTTTTCCGATCCCCATCATCATTGTTTCCGGTGGTGAATTGGCTGAGGGCCGCGAGATCCATCTCGGTGCGCTCATTTTCATCGCCGACGACTCCGCCTGGCTTCAGGAAGGTCCCCTTGACGTCGAGGCGCTCCCCGTCCGAGGGGCGACGCACTTTCGCTTGTGCGTTCGCAGTGTCCTTCTCCGGCAGCCGTTGACCCAGTATCGGTCGGCTCCGATGGTGTCTTCTCTCCCCGCTGTTCGCCACCACAAGCGATCCGGTTGGTCACGGCATCAGCGGTGGGTGAAACACGCGGTGGCTCGACATTCGGCCACCCATCAAGTCACGGCAATCGAGCCCGATGAAACTCTCCATGGCTTGTTCGACTGGCTCCGTCGAGACCGCATCCAAGTGTGATAGCAGCGACCCTGCGGCTGAAGTCTTGATGGTCGACAGACCATGTAGTCCGCCTGGTTTCCGCCGTGAAGACAGTGGGGATTGTGGCAGCGATCCGTCACGCGTCCATGAGGAGTACCATCCCGAAGCCCTCTCTTTGCAGCAGAGGGAAGAACTACGTCGCCGCAACATGGATGCACTCCACACGCCCATCGTTGGAGAAACCCCCGAGGCTCGGGCCTTGGAAGAGGTGCGCTTGCCTAATTTGGCTGAGCACACTCGACTGGAGAACCTCCAGCGCTCTCGACGAGCGTGCTCAGGAGCGGATCCCTTAGTCCAGTCGACGACAACTTTTCCTGCCTCCACCTAAGGTATACCGCACTCCGATTCAAAATCTCAAAGCCGCGGCCCGAATAGCAGAGTCAATTCAACCATCCTAATCAGAAGCTGGCAGAGGTTTGATGCAGATCCGGGCCTTACTCTGGGCAGCAGGAGAGCAGAACACAACAGTGTCTCAGTCGCAGAATAGGATTCATAGCAGATCCGT
The DNA here is from genome assembly GCF_002162155.2 of Triticum dicoccoides. NCBI lineage: Eukaryota > Viridiplantae > Streptophyta > Magnoliopsida > Poales > Poaceae > Triticum > Triticum dicoccoides. Next base: position 669,564,180 of record NC_041382.1, on the reverse strand, counting down.
GGTAGCGGATACTGTCCAATCGGCCCACAGTCCAAGATCACCCCTGCAGCGTGAAGGCCGTGGACAGTATGATCACCGACTCGACCGCGCCAATCATTGTCGAGTGCCCACACCTCCTCCGAGGAGTGCATCATATGTGCCTCGGCAATACGATGATAGACGCCTTCACAGTGGCGAGCGCAGAACACCAATCGACCCAAGAGAGCAAGGATTGGATGCAAGGTCTATACTCGTTCAAGGTCTAGTCGACCGGAACAGAGCGCATAGGAAGACCTTGGCAGAGATCGCACGACTGGCAGCAGAGTTCATGTTTCGGGTCCAGAGTGTTTTGGCAGAGCCATCGGGGCTGCAGTGATTCCTCCCAACTTCAGGTTGGCGACTGGAGTCAGCAAGTTCACTAGAGAGTCCAAGCCTGAAACTTGGCTTGAGGATTACCGAGTGGCTGTGCAGATCGGTGGGGGGAATGATGAAGTGGCAATGAAGCATCTTCGTCTGATGTTGGAAGGGTCATCCAGAGCATGGTTGACTCAGTTAGCCCCAGGCAGTATATACAGTTGGGAAGAGCTTTCTCGAGTGTTCGTTAGAACTTTTGAGGGCACTTGCAAGCGGCCAGTAGGGTTGACAGAGTTGCAACATTGTGTGCAGAAACTGAGTGAGACTCTAAGGGTTTTCATTCAGAGGTGGACCACTTTGCATCACACTTTGGAAAATGTATCAGAGTATCCAGAAGTGTGTTCCTTCAAGGAAGGCATTAAGTATCGAGAACTGGTTCTGAAGTTCGGTCGGACGGGAGATATGACTCTGACTCGGATGATGGAAATAGCCACCGGGTACACTAACGGGGAAGAAGGGGATCGACTCCTCAATGGAAAGGGTAAACCAGTCGGCCAAGATGCCGGCGGGAGTAATTCCAATCGGATACAGAAACGTAAGGCCGAGCCTGCAGCACCCGGTGAAATTGCGGTACTGGTTCAAGGAAAGTTTAAACACTAGTAGAAAAAGGGTCAACCGTGAAGCACATTAGTGCCAGTTTGTATTTGAGCCGGTACTAATGGTACCATTAGTGCCGGTTCGAACGGATTTGCATTAATGCCGGTTCGTGTTGAACCTTTAGTACCGGTTCATGGCACGAACCGGTACTAAAGGGGTGGTGGCAGGCTGGCGTCAGGCTGGGGCCCCACGATCACCTTTAGTACCGGTTCGTGGCATGAACCGGTACTAAAGGTCTAACCTTTAGTACCGGTTCGTGCCATGAACCGGTACTAACGGGGTCTGACCTATAGTACCGGTTGGAGACACAAACCGGCACTATAGGGTAATTTTCAAACTTGAAAAAATCATAACTAAATCATCCTAATTCAGAAAAATACATATAATATATCAAAATTTGCAGAACAAAATGATTGATATCCACACTTGAGCAGTTAAGAGAGGTGATTAGAAACTAAATCATCAAATAATTCAGAAAAACTAAAAAAAATCAATTTTTTTTCCAAAATTTTCAAAAAAAAACCTTTAGTATCGGTTGGTAACACCAACTGGTACTAAAGGTCCCCCATACCAAGGCGCGAGCTCACGCCACGTGGTGGCACTTTAGTGCCGGTTCGTGCCGAACTGGTACTAAAGGGGGGGGGCTTTAGTGCCGAAACTTTAGTGCCGGTTCCATAACCGGCACTAAAGGCCCTTGCAAACCGGTACTAATGGTCCGTTTTCTACTAGTGAAAGGAAAACCTAAGGGGCCCTGGACCCCTAAGAAGGTAAAGGGTCAAGTAGGAAATTATGTGTTGGATTTACCATGTCACATTCATACGAAGAAGGATGAAGAGGGTAATCTGATTTATCCTAAACACACCACTTGAAAATGTCGACTCCTGATCCAGCAGTTCCGAGAGAAACAACCCAGTGAGAAGGAAAAAGAGTCAGACAAAGATGAGGACGAAGAGGAAGATGATGGTTATCCCAAAGTCAATTCCACCCTGATGATTTTTTGCTGATGTTGAGAGCAAGAGTCGGTTGAAAGTTATCAACAGAGAAGGGAATATGGTTGCTCCGGCGACAATGACCACATACTTGAAATGGTCACAAACGGCCATCACATTCGACCAGTCTGATCACCCGACGCGTATAGCCACTCCTGGGAGGCAAGCGTTGGTGGTCGACCCAGTTGTCGAAGGCACTCAAGTGACCAAAGTGCTGATGGATGGTGGTAGCGGCCTGACTATCCTTTATGCTGAAACCTAGAATGGGATGGGCCTTCCGATGTCTAAACTTAGCGAGAGCAATATGAGGTTTCATGGCATTATCCCTGGAAAGAAAGACGAGTCACTTGGCCAGATCACCCTTGACGTGGTTTTCGGTGATTCCAAGAATTACCGTAAGGAAATGTTGACATTTGAAGTTGTGGATTTCTAGAGTGCTTATCATGCTATTCTGGGTAGGCCTGCCTATGCGCGTTTTATGGCTCGAGCATGTTATGTGTACCTCAAGCTGAAGATGCCCGGTCCCAGGGGAGTGATCATAGTCAGTGGTGATCAGCAGAAGGCAGAAGAATGCTTCCAGAAGGGTTCCAAAATTGCCGATGCACAAATGGCAGCAGTTGAATTTCAAGAGTATCAGAAGAATGCAGATCCGAGTGATTCAGAAAAATTTAAAATAAAAAAAAATCAATTTTTTTCCAAAATTTTCAAAAAAAAATTCAAAAAAACCTTTAGTACCGGTTGGTAACACCAACCGGTACTAAAGGCCCCCCGTACCAGGGCGCGAGCTCATGCCACATGGTGGCACTTTAGCGCCGGTTCGTGCCAAACCGGTACTAAAGGGGGGGGGGCTTTAGTGCCGAAACTTTAGTGCCGGTTCCATAACCGGCACTAAAGGCCCTTACAAACCGGTACTAATGGTCCGTTTTCTACTAGTGAAAGGAAAACCTAAGGGGCCCTGGACCCCTAAGAAGGTAAAGGGTCAAGTAGGAAATTATGTGTTGGATTTACCATGTCACATTCATACGAAGAAGGATGAAGAGGGTAATCTGATTTATCCTAAACACACCACTTGACAATGTCGACTCCTGATCCAGCAGTTCCGAGAGAAACAACCCAGTGAGAAGGAAAAAGAGTCAGACAAAGATGAGGACGAAGAGGAAGATGATGGTTATCCCAAAGTCAATTCCACCCTGATGATTTTTTGCTGGTGTTAAGAGCAAGAGTCGGTTGAAAGTTATCAACAGAGAAGTGAATATGGTTGCTCCGGGGACAACGACCACATACCTGAAATGGTCACAAACAGCCATCACATTCGACCAGTCTGATCACCCGACGCGTATAGCCACTCCTGGGAGGCAAGCGTTGGTGGTCGACCCAGTTGTCGAAGGCACTCAAGTGACCAAAGTGCTGATGGATGGTGGTAGCGGCCTGACTATCCTTTATGCTGAAACCTTGAATGGGATGGGCATTCCGATGTCTAAACTTAGCGAGAGCAATATGAGGTTTCATGGCGTTATCCCTGGAAAGAAAGCCGAGTCACTTGTCTAGATCGCCCTTGACGTGGTTTTCGGTGATTCCAAGAATTACCGTAAGGAAATGTTGACATTTGAAGTTGTGGATTTCTAGAGTGCTTATCATGCTATTCTGGGTAGGCCTGCCTATGCGCGTTTTATGGCTCGACCATGTTACGTGTACCTCAAGCTGAAGATGCCCGGTCCCAGGGGAGTGATCATAGTCAGTGGTGATCAGCAGAAGGCAGAAGAATGCTTCCAGAAGGGTTCCAAAATTGCCGATGCACAAATGGCAGCAGTTGAATTTCAAGAGTATCAGAAGAATGCAGATCCGAGTGATTCAGAAAAATTAAAAATAAAAAAAAATCAATTTTTTTCCAAAATTTTCAAAAAAAAATTCAAAAAAACCTTTAGTACAGGTTGGTAACACAAACCGGTACTAAAGGTCCCCCGTACCAGGGCGCGAGCTCATGCCACATGGTGGCACTTTAGCGCCGGTTCGTGCCGAACCGGTACTAAAGGGGGGGGGGGGCTTTAGTGCCGAAACTTTAGTGCCGGTTCCATAACCGGCACTAAAGGCCCTTACAAACCGGTACTAATGGTCCGTTTTCTACTAGTGCAAGGAAAACCTAAGGGGCCCTGGACCCCTAAGAAGGTAAAGGGTCAAGTAGGAAATTATGTGTTGGATTTACCATGTCACATTCATACGAAGAAGGATGAAGAGGGTAATCTGATTTATCCTAAACACACCACTTGACAATGTCGACTCCTGATCCAGCAGTTCCGAGAGAAACAACCCAGTGAGAAGGAAAAAGAGTCAGACAAAGATGAGGACGAAGAGGAAGATGATGGTTATCCCAAAGTCAATTCCACCCTGATGATTTTTTGCTGGTGTTAAGAGCAAGAGTCGGTTGAAAGTTATCAACAGAGAAGTGAATATGGTTGCTCCGGGGACAACGACCACATACCTGAAATGGTCACAAACAGCCATCACATTCGACCAGTCTGATCACCCGACGCGTATAGCCACTCCTGGGAGGCAAGCGTTGGTGGTCGACCCAGTTGTCGAAGGCACTCAAGTGACCAAAGTGCTGATGGATGGTGGTAGCGGCCTGACTATCCTTTATGCTGAAACCTTGAATGGGATGGGCATTCCGATGTCTAAACTTAGCGAGAGCAATATGAGGTTTCATGGCGTTATCCCTGGAAAGAAAGCCGAGTCACTTGGCCAGATCGCCCTTGACGTGGTTTTCGGTGATTCCAAGAATTACCGTAAGGAAATGTTGACATTTGAAGTTGTGGATTTCTAGAGTGCTTATCATGCTATTCTGGGTAGGCCTGCCTATGCGCGTTTTATGGCTCGACCATGTTACGTGTACCTCAAGCTGAAGATGCCCGGTCCCAGGGGAGTGATCATAGTCAGTGCTGATCAGTAGAAGGCAGAAGAATGCTTCCAGAAGGGTTCCAAAATTGCCGATGCACAAATGGCAGCAGTTGAATTTCAAGAGTATCAGAAGAATGCAGATCCGAGTGATTCAGAAAAATTTAAAATAAAAAAAAAATCAATTTTTTTTCCAAAATTTTCAGAAAAAAATTCAAAAAAAACCTTTAGTACCGGTTGGTAACACCAATCGGTACTAAAGGTCCCCCGTACCAGGGCGCGAGCTCATGCCACGTGGTGGCACTTTAGCGCCGGTTCGTGCCGAACCGGTACTAAAGGGTGGGGGGCTTTAGTGCCGAAACTTTAGTGCCGGTTCCATAACCGGCACTAAAGGCCCTTACAAACCGGTACTAATGGTCCGTTTTCTACTAGTGAAAGGAAAACCTAAGGGGCCCTGGACCCCTAAGAAGGTAAAGGGTCAAGTAGGAAATTATGTGTTGGATTTACCATGTCACATTCATACGAAAAAGGATGAAGAGGGTAATCTGATTTATCCTAAACACACCACTTGACAATGTCGACTCCTGATCCAGCAGTTCTGAGAGAAACAACCCAGTGAGAAGGAAAAAGAGTCAGACAAAGATGAGGACGAAGAGGAAGATGATGGTTATCCCAAAGTCAATTCCACCCTGATGATTTTTTGCTGATGTTGAGAGCAAGAGTCGGTTGAAAGTTATCAACAGAGAAGTGAATATGGTTGCTCCAGCGACAACGACCACATACCTGAAATGGTCACAAACAGCCATCACATTCGACCAGTCTGATCACCCAACGCGTATAGCCACTCCTGGGAGGCAAGCGTTGGTGGTCGACCCAGTTGTTGAAGGCACTCAAGTGACCAAAGTGCTGATGGATGGTGGTAGCGGCCTGACTATCCTTTATGCTGAAACCTTGAATGGGATGGGCATTCCGATGTCTAAACTTAGCGAGAGAAATATGAGGTTTCATGGCGTTATCCCTGGAAAGAAAGCCGAGTCACTTGGCCAGATCGCCCTTGACGTGGTTTTCGGTGATTCCAAGAATTACCGTAAGGAAATGTTGACATTTGAAGTTGTGGATTTCTAGAGTGCTTATCATGCTATTCTGGGTAGGCCTGCCTATGCGCGTTTTATGGCTCGACCATGTTACGTGTACCTCAAGCTGAAGATGCCCGGTCCCAAGGGAGTGATCATAGTCAGTGGTGATCAGCAGAAGGCAAAAGAATGCTTCCAGAAGGGTTCCAAAATTGCCGATGCACAAATGGCAGCAGTTGAATTTCAAGAGTATCAGAAGAATGCAGATCCGAGTGATTCAGAATAATTAAAAATAAAAAAAAATCAATTTTTTTTCCAAAATTTTCAAAAAAAAATTCAAAAAAAACCTTTAGTACCGGTTGGTAACACCAACCGGTACTAAAGGTCCCCCATACCAGGGCGCGAGCTCACGCCACGTGGTGGCACTTTAGCCGGTTCGTGCCGAACCGGTACTAAGGGGGGGGGGCTTTAGTGCCGAAACTTTAGTGCCGGTTCCATAACCGGCACTAAAGGCCCTTACACACCGGTACTAATGGTCCGTTTTCTACTAGTGAAAGGAAAACCTAAGGGGCCCTGGACCCCTAAGAAGGTAAAGGCTCAAGTAGGAAATTATGTGTTGGATTTACCATGTCACATTCATACGAAGAAGGATGAAGAGGGTAATCTGATTTATTCTAAACACACCACTTGACAATGTCGACTCCTGATCCAGCAGTTCCGAGAGAAACAACCCAGTGAGAAGGAAAAAGAGTCAGACAAAGATGAGGACGGAGAGGAAGATGATGGTTATCCCAAAGTCAATTCCACCCTGATGATTTTTTGCTGATGTTGAGAGCAAGAGTCGGTTGAAAGTTATCAACAGAGAAGTGAATATGGTTGCTCCGGCGACAACGACCACATACCTGAAATGGTCACAAACAGCCATCACATTCGACCAGTCTGATCACCCGACGCGTATAGCCACTCCTGGGAGGCAAGCGTTGGTGGTCGACCCAGTTGTCGAAGGCACTCAAGTGACCAAAGTGCTGATGGATGGTGGTAGCGGCCTGACTATCCTTTATGCTGAAACCTTGAATGGGATGGGCATTCCGATGTCTAAACTTAGAGAGAGCAATATGAGGTTTCATGGCGTTATCCCTGGAAAGAAAGCCGAGTCACTTGGCCAGATCCCCCTTGACGTGGTTTTCGGTGATTCCAAGAATTACCGTAAGGAAATGTTGACATTTGAAGTTGTGGATTTCTAGAGTGCTTATCATGCTATTCTGGGTAGGCCTGCCTATGCGCGTTTTATGGCTCGACCATGTTACGTGTACCTCAAGCTGAAGATGCCCGGTCCTAGGGAGTGATCATAGTCAGTGGTGATCAGCAAAAGGCAGAAGAATGCTTCCAGAAGGGTTCCAAAATTGCCGATGCACAAATGGCAGCAGTTGAATTTCAAGAGTATCAAAAGAATGCAGATCCGAGTGATTTTCTCCGAGCTAAGAAGCCTGCCACGGATTCTGCATTTCACTCATTTGGAGAAATGAAGCCGGTTCATATTCACCCGACCGATCCCAATGCTGCACCGACTCATATCTCAACGACACTTGATAGCAAATAGGAAGAAGCGCTCATCCAGTTCCTTCGTGAGAACTGGGACATCTTCGCATGGAAACCTTCTGACATGCCACATGTACCCAGAGAACTGGCTGAGCACCGTTTGTGTGTTGATACCAAGGTAAAACCCGTCAAAGAGCATCTTCGGCGGTCCTCCATGCAGAAGAGAAAAGAAATTGGCGAGGAAGTGGCTCGGCTCCTAGCAGCAAAGTTCATCAGAGAAATCTACCACTCCGAGTGGCTTGCCAATGTGGTCATGGTCCCAAAGAAGGACGATTCGCTTCGTATGTGCATCGATTTCAAGCATATCAATCGGGCCTGCCCGAAAGGTCATTTCCCTCTCCCCCGCATCGATCAGATTGTTGACTCGACTGCGGGGTGTGAACGCTTGTCTTTTTTAGATGCATATTCCAGGTATCATCGGATCCGACTATATGGTCCCGATGAAATAAAAACATCTTTCATCACCCCATTCGGGCGCTTTTGCTATGTCACCATGCCATTTGGTCTTAAAAATGCCAGCGCCACATTCCTTAGGATGATTCAGAAGTGCCTGCTCACTCAAATCAGTCGGAATGTGGAAGCATACATGGATGACATTGTGTTCAAGTCATGTAAAGGTTCTGACCTACTGACTGACCTCGCAGAAACCTTTGCCAACTTAAGAAGGTATGATATCAAGCTTAATCCATCGAAGTGCACATTCAGAGTTCTAGGTGGAAAGTTACTCGGTTTCCTCATTTCCGAACGGGGAATCGACGCAAATCTAGAAAAAGTCGATACCATCCTCCGAATGAAATGCCCTGTGTGTGTGCATGACATTCAGAAGCTTACTGGTTGTTTGGCCACCTTGAGTCGATTCATTTCTCTTCTTGGTGAAAAGGCCTTGCCTCTTTACCGATTGATGAAGAAATCTGATAAGTTCAAGTGGACTGATGAAGCTGATGCAGCGTTTGCAGAGCTCAAAACCCTACTTTCTACCCTGTCGAATTTCGAGTTTCGGCAGACCCTTGAGGTTCGAACACTGGGGTGCACGCGGAGATCTCTCCCTACCGATCTACGTCCGATCTTCTCGTGCGAACTAAACTGGAAACGATGAACAACACAAGAGACACGGGGTTTATACTGGTTCAGGCCACCATTGTGGTGTAATACCCTACTCTAGTGTGTGGTCTGGTGGATTGCCTCTGGGGCTGATGATGAACAGTACAAGGGAAGAACAACCTCGCAAGAGGTGTTCTTGAGCTGGCGCGGTGTGTTCTACTTGGTCTCTGCTCGATGCCTCTACTCTGTGGTGGCTAACCCTATTTATAGAGGCTCTGGGCCTCTCCCCAAATAATTGAGCGGGAAGGGCGCCAATAATTGGCCATTTTGAAGGGCAACATCTAGTACAAGTTATCCTGACCAAAGGTGGTCTTCGGCTTCCCAAAGCGCTGGTGATGACGCCGTCTGGCCATCCAGCTGGTCTTGGTCTCGTTGCACCGGAATGGTAACCTTTGCCTGATAGCTTGGCCTGTGCTTGCCCCCTTTGCACCAAAGGGGAAACAAGGACTGCGTAGGCTGGCGCCCGCCTGGCGCCCGCCTGGCGCCCGCCTGGCCTTGATCGTCATGGCTTGCGTCACAGGATCCTCGCGAGGTACCCTTGCATTGATCTCTCCGCCTCCTCGCGAGCCTGCCTGATGAGGCCGCTCCTAAGGAAGCTTCCTATCGTCCGCCCCGCGAGGCTTGGCCCCTCGCGAGGGTCTTGAGCTTGAGCTGATGAAGATGGGCCACGCTGGCCCCCCACTTGAGCCACGCCGCAGGCCGCAGGCAGGCAAGTCTGGGGACCCCCGTTCCCAGAACGCCGACAGTAACCGCCGGGCCCAAGGTGCGCGCGGGCTTGGCTTAGCAGAGAAGCGAAGGGGCAAGCGCGAAGCGCCGCGGGCCCTAACAGCCTGCGGCCTTGGGCGCCACATGGCGCTTGATTGGACGAGGGCGTCTGCACTTCCCACGACGCCTCGGCAACTGCACGACTTGACAAGTCCCTGCATGCAGTGATATTGGTCATGATTACCTGAGATCGTGGTGCTCGTCGGTTGGCCTTCTCCGGCTATAAGTACGGGTCTGTGTGAGCTCTGCCAGTTCACCCCTTTCTGCTACTCCCTTCTTCTTCTTGGCCACTCGCCGCTTCCATGGCTCCGAAGAGATTCTCGGCCGCAGAGAAGGGAAAGGCCCACCAGGCAGGGCCCGACTCCCCCCGACTAAGCGCGGCCAGGGTCGTCCTCGCAAGCATCCCGCGGTCCCTGTAGCAGCTTCCCGCAGCCACGGGGGCGGTTCCCTGCATGGTGGTGAGTGCTCGGCTACCGAGGGGAGGCATGTCGTGACCGTGCGCCCCCCCAGGCCGCGCTTTCGCTCGGCGGAGGTGCTGCCGGAGTTCCTTGTGTGGTCGGCGGACCCGACCAGCACCTGGCTCCAGCTCCCCCGCTTCTTCGTAGGTGAGCTGCCGGCCAGTGCCTGGTGTGGCTTCTGGCTCCAGGTGGATGGTTGCTGCAGCAGGGCTTTCTGGGCTTCACTGGAGGTCTCCCCTTCCGGGAATGGGGCCCTGACTCGCGGCTGGCAAACGTTTGCCCGCGCGTGTGGCCTAAGTCAGCGGTGCACCCTGCACTTCAAGTTTGATGGCGACGCCACCCTCTATGTGAGGGTGTTTGGGGAAGATGGTCGCCACGCTGGGTGCTGCCCCGAAGATGGTGACCGCGGCCGCCTGCCCAGCCCGGGCACCGACCAGGACGAAGACAGCGCCAGGTGTGCCGGCGGCGGTGCTCGGGGCTCGCCGAGCTTCGGCGACTCTCCCTCAGGCAGCACTCCTCCAGCGGTGGCCGCGACCAGCCCCGGCGCCGTCGCGCCCGCCTGGGTGAAGGCAGCGGGTCTACCCGCCGCCGTGCCCTGGTGAAGCGAGAGGAGGCGTCTGCCTGAGCCCCAGGAACAGCTCGAGCCTTTGCTATAGGTTGGTGTTGGACAGGTCGTGTCCATTTTGTTTCCTTCCTTTCTTGCGTAAGAAGAAGGTAGTACAGGGCCCCGCGGGGGCGTGTTAGAACTGTTGCTGTCAAGTGTCGCGTTGCTTTTGCCATTTCTGCGCTATGTTCCCGTGCTGCGTGTTCATGTGCGGGAGTCATTTGAGCTTGGTGGAGCTCGACGCGGCCCTCGCCTCCCAAGGCTGAGGCCTCGCCGTGTGCTTCATGCCCTGCAAGGATTAGTTAAATGGGTAGCCTTTGGTCCCGGCAGTGGGGCGACCAGCCTAGGTCCTGCGTTCGTGTCGCGATGCCCGTGAGGCATGGACTGGGAGGGGTGCTCCCGCAGAGGACTCAGACAAGAAAGTTCTAGACGATCGGGGCAGAAGACGTTCGCGAGGGCGCCCGCGAACATCCCTCGCGAGACTTGAGCGAGAGAAAACGAAGCGAGCGGATGAAAAAGACAGAGAATCACAAGCCAGGAACGCCAACAACTCCAATAAGACTTTAAACGGGAATAAACACGCCCATTGCAGAAAGCAAATGAAAAATCCGCGTCCGGCACCTATTCTAGTCTTCGACGTCTTCTCACCAGCGCGGAGCTAAGTGCTGCCACTGGGCGTGGGCGGGAGCCCCCGAGGCCCAAGGGCGGCACTCCGGAGACTCCGGGGCGTGTACAGCCCTACTCATTATTACGTGAGAGTGTCACGGGCGGCGAGATTCACAAGCGTTTGCCTTCTTCACAGGCACCGGGCCTTTCCCAAAACGCGATAGCTTCACAGGCATTGGCCTTCTTCACAGGCACCGGGCCTTTCCCAAAACGCGGTAGCTTCACAGGCATTGGCCTTCTTCACAGGCACCGGGCCTTTCCCAAAACGCGATAGCTTGCCAGGCATTGGCCTTCTTCACAGGCACCGGGCCTTTCCCAAAATGCGATAGCTTCACAGGCATTGGCATTCTTCAGAGGCACCAGGCCTTTCCCAAAACGCGATAGCTTCACAAGCATTGGCCTTATTCACAGGCACCGGGCCTTTCCCAAAACGTGATAGCTTCACAGGCACCGGGCCTTTCCTAGGCGGTTAGGCCTTGCTCAGGGGTAGAACCTCCGGAGATATTGAATGTTCCATGCGTTCTGGATGGGTACCCCCTCCGGAGTTTCCAAGCGCGCGGAGCCAGGCCTGGAAACATGAACAACCTTGAACGGGCCCTCCCACATGGGAGAGAGCTTGTACAACCCCTCCCTAGAGAGAACCCGTCTGAGCACGAGATCCCCTACCTCAAGGGTCTTGGGGCGGATGTTGCGGCAGTGGTATCGTCGTAGCGCCTGTTGATACTTCGCCGCTCGCAGTGCGGCTTCCCGATGGTGTTCCTCCCCTATCACAAGATCCGTCCCCCGCATGGCGTCCTGCTGAGCCTCGTCGAATGCCAGGACCTGTGCGGAGCGACGCCTGACCTCGTGAGGGAGAACAACCTCAGCTCCGTAGACGAGGAAGAACGGGGTCTCGCCAGTCGGCTTGGTCGCTGTCATGCGGATTTACCACAACACGGACTGGAGCTCGTCATACCAGCCCCTGCCACAGGCCTCCAGCTTCTTCTTGAAGGTCCTGGCCTTGAGGCCCCTTAGGAGCTCCGTGTTGGCTCGTTCAGCTTGGCCATTGCTCTGGGGGTGTGCTACCGAAGCGTAGCATATCTGCGTTCCAAGGTTAGCACAGTACGTTTTGAAGAGATTACTGGTGAATTGCGAACCGTTGTCAGTGATGATGCGGTTAGGCACCCCAAACTGGCTCACGAGGCCCTTGATGAACTTGATTGCTGAGCCTGCCGGGATTGTGCGGACAGCTTCAACCTCGGCCCACTTGGTGAACTTGTCCACAACGACGTAGAGGTAGCGATAGCCCCCTGGCGCCCGAGGGAACGGGCCCAGAATGTCCAACCCCCAAACTATGAACGGCCATGAGAGGGGTATGGTCTGCAGACCCCCCGCAGGCTGATGGATCTATTTAGCGTGAAACTGGCAGGCCTCGCAAGCCTTCACCAGCTCGACGGTGTCGTTGAGTGCTGTTGGCCAGTAGAACCAGTTGTGGAACGCCTGTCCGACGAGGGTTCGTGACGACGAGTGGTGCCCGCAGTCTCCGCTGTGTATGGACGTAGTTCCTTTCCTTGCTCCCTGGAAATGCAACGTAGGGACACGTCATTTGGCCGCTTCCTATAGAGCTCGCCATCCTGGATGCAACAAGCCGTGGCCTGCCGTGTGTTGGGGAACGTTGCAGAAAACAAAAAATTTCCTACGGTTTCACCAAGATCCATCTATGAGTTCATCTAGCAACGAGTGATCGAATTGCATCTACATACCTTTGTAGATCGCGAGCGGAAGCGTTCAAAGAACGGGGATGAGGGAGTCGTACTCGACGTGATCCAAATCAATGGAGATCCTAGCGCCGAACGGACGACACCTCCGCGTTCAACACACGTACGGTCAGCGTGACGTCTCCTCCTTCTTGATCCAGCAAGGGGGAAGGAGAGGTTGATGAAGATCCAGCAGCACGACGGCGTGGTGGTGGATGCAGCAGTCACCGCAGCAGGGCTTCGCCGAGCTTCTACGAGAGGGAGAGGTGTAGCAGGGGAGAGGGAGGCGCCAAAGCTTAAGGTTGCGGCTGCCCCTCCCTCCCCCCTTTATATAGCCCCCCTTGGGAGGGGGGCGGCCCTTGGAGATTAGATCTCCCAAGGGGGGCGGCGGCCAGGGGGTGGAGTACCCCCCAAGGCAAGTGGGGCGCCCCCCACCCTAGGGTTTCCAACCCTAGGCGCAGGGGGGGGGCCAAGGGGGGGGGGGGGGCGCACCAGCCCACTATGGGCTGGTTCCCCTCCCCACTTCAGCCCATGGGGCCCTCCGGGATGGGTGGCCCCACCCGGTGGACCCCCGGGACCCATCCGGTGGTCCCGGTACAATACCGGTGACCCCCAAAACTCTCCCGATGGCCGAAACTGCACTTCCTATATATAATTCTTCACCTCCGGACCATTCCGGAACTCCTCGTGACGTCCGAGATCTCATCCGGGACTCCAAACAACTTTCAGGTTACTACATATGCATATCTCTACAACCCTAGCGTCACCGAACCTTAAGTGTGTAGACCCTACTGGCTCGGGAGACATGTAGACATGACCGAGACGATTCTCCGGTCAATAACCAACAGCGGGATCTGGATACCCATGTTGGCTCCCACATGCTCCTCGATGATCTCATCGGATGAACCACGATGTTGAGGATTCAAGCAATCTCGTATACAATTCCCTTTGTCAATCGGTACGTTACTTGCCCGAGATTCGATCGTCGGTATCCCAATACCTCGTTCAATCTCGTTACCGGCAAGTCACTTTACTCGTTCCATAATGCATGATCCCGTGACCAGACATTTGGTCACTTTGAGCTCATTATGATGATGCGTTACCGAGTGGGCCCAGAGATACCTCTCCGTCATACGGAGTGACAAATCCCTGTCTTGATCCGTGTCAACCCAACAGACACTTTCGGAGATACCCGTAGTATACCTTTATAGTCACCCAGTTACGTTGTGACGTTTGGTACACCCAAAGCACTCCTACGGTATCCGGGAGTTACACGATCTCATGGTCTAAGGAAAAGATACTTGACATTGGAAAAACTCTAGCAAACGAACTATACGATCTTGTGCTATGTTTAGGATTGGGTCTTGTCCATCACATCATTCTCCTAATGATGTGATCTTGTTATCAATGACATCCAATGTCCATAGTCAGGAAACCATGACTATCTGTTGATCAACGAGCTAGTCAACTAGAGGCTTACTAGGGACGTGTTGGTGTCTATGTATTCACACATGTATTACAATTTCCGGATAACACAATTATAGCATGAATAAAAGACAATTATCATGAACAAGGAAATATAATAATAATCCTTTTATTATTGCCTCTAGGCCATATTTCCAACAGTCTCCCACTTGCACTAGAGTCAATAATCTAGTTACATTGTGATGAATCGAACACCCATAGAGTTCTGGTGTTGATCATGTTTTGCCCTAGGGAGAGGTTTAGTCAATGGATCTGCGACATTCAGATCCGTATGTACTTTACAAATATCTATGTCTCCATCTGGAACATTTTCACGAATGGAGTTGAAGCGACGCTTGATGTGCCTGGTCTTCTTGTGAAACCTGGGCTCCTTGGCAAGTGCAATAGCTCCAGTGTTGTCACAGAAGAGTTTGATCGGCCCCGACGCATTGGGTATGACTCCTAGGTCGGTGATGAACTCCTTCATCCAAATTGCTTCATGTGCTGCGTCCGAGGCTGCCATGTACTCTGCTTCACATGTAGATCCCACCACGACGCTCTGCTTGCAGCTGCACCAGCTTACTGCTCCACCATTCAACATATACACGTATCCGGTTTCTGACTTATAGTCATCCAGATCTGTGTCGAAGCTAGCGTCGACGTAACCCTTTACGACGAGCTCTTCGTCATCTCCATAAACGAGAAACATGTCCTTAGTCCTTTTCAGGTACTTTAGGATATTCTTGATCGCTGTCCAGTGTTCCTTGCCGGGACTACTTTGGTATCTTCCTACCAAACTTACGGCAAGGTTTACATCAGGTCTGGTACACAACATGGCATACATAATAGACCCTATGGCTGAGGCATAGGGGATGACACTCATCTCTTCTATATCTTCTGCCATGGTCGGACATTGAGCTGAGCTCAATTTCACACCTTGTAACACAGGCAAGAACCCCTTCTTAGACTGATCCATATTGAACTTCTTCAATATCTTATCAAGGTATGTGCTTTGTGAAAGACCTATGAGGCGTCTTGATCTATCTCTATAGATCTTGATGCCTAATATATAAGCAGCTTCTCCAAGGTCCTTCATTGAAAAACTCTTATTCAAGTAGGCCTTAATGCTGTCCAGAAGTTCTATATCATTTCCCATCAAAAGTATGTCATCTACATATAATATGAGAAATGCTACAAAGCTCCCACTCACTTTCTTGTAAACGCAGGCGTCTCCATAAGTCTGCATAAACCCAAACGCTTTGATCATCTCATCAAAGCGAATGTTCCAACTCCGAGATGCTTGCACCAGCCCATAAATGGACCGCTGGAGCTTGCATACCTTGTTAGCATTCTTAGGGTCGACAAAACCTTCCGGCTGCATCATATACAGTTCTTCCTTAAGATAACCGTTAAGGAATGCCGTTTTGACGTCCATCTGCCATATCTCATAATCATAGTATGCGGCAATTGCTAACATGATTCGGACGGACTTCAGCTTTGCTACGGGAGAGAAAGTCTCATCGTAGTCAACCCCTTGAACTTGTCGATAACCCTTAGCGACAAGCCTAGCTTTATAGATGGTCACATTACCATCCGCGTCTGTCTTCTTCTTAAAGATTCATTTATTTTCTATGGCTCGCCGATCATCAGGCAAGTCAGTCAAAGTCCATACTTCGTTTTCATACATGGATCCTATCTCGGATTTCATGGCTTCCAGCCATTTGTCGGAATCCGGGCCCACCATCGCTTCTTCGTAGTTTGAAGGTTCACCATTGTCCAACAACATGATTTCTAAGACAGGGTTGCCGTACTACTCTGGTGCGGAACGTGTCCTAGTGGACCTACGAAGTTCAGTAGCAAATTGATCTGAAGTTTCATGATCATCATCATTAACTTCCTCTCTAGTCGGTTCAGGCACCTCAGGAACATTTTCTTGAGCTGCGCTACTTACCGGTTCAAGAGGTAATACTTCATCAAGTTCTACTTTCCTCCCACTTATTCCTTTTGAGAGAAACTCTTTCTCTAGAAAGGACCCATTGTTGGCAACAAAGATCTTGCCTTCGGATCTGAGGTAGAAGGTATACCCAACAGTTTCATTAGGGTATCCTATGAAGACGCATTTTTCCGACTTGGGTTCGAGCTTTTCAGGTTGAAGTTTCTTGACATAAGCATCGCATCCCCAAACTTTTAGGAACGACAACTTAGGTTTCTTCCCAAACCATAATTCATACGGTGTCGTCTCAACGGATTTCGACGGAGCCCTATTTAAAGTGAATGCGGCAGTCTCTAAAGCATAGCCCCAAAATGACAGTGGTAAATCGGTAAGAGACATCATAGATCGCACCATATCCAATAGAGTGCGATTACGACGTTCGGAAACACCATTACGCTGAGGTGTTCCAGGTGGCGTGAGTTGTGGAACTATTCCACATTTTCTTAAGTGTGTGCCAAATTCGTGACTCAGGTATTCTCCTCCACGATCTGATCGCAAAAACTTGATTTTTCTGTCACGTTGATTCTCAAACTCACTCTGAAATTCCTTGAACTTTTCAAAGGTTTCAGACTTGTGTTTCATTAAGTAGACATACCCATATCTACTCAAGTCATCACTGAGGGTGAGAACATAACGATAGCCACCACGAGCCTCAACACTCATTGGACCGCACACATCAGTATGTAGGATTTCCAATAAGTTGGTTGGTTGCTCGCTCCATTGTTCCTGAGAACGGAGTCTTGGTCATTTTTCCCATGAGGCATGGTTCGCACGTGTCAAATGATTCGTAATCAAGAGACTCTAAAACTCCATCTGCATGGAGCTTCTTCATGCGTTTGACACCTATGTGACCAAGGCGGCAGTGCCACAAGTATGTGGGACTATCATTATCAACCTTACATCTTTTGGTATTCACACTATGAATATCTGTAGCATTACGCTCGAGATTCATTAAGAATAAACCATTCACCATAGGAGCATGACCATAAAACATATCTCTCATATAAATAGAACAACCATTATTCTCGGATTTAAATGAGTAGCCATCTCGAATTAAACGAGATCCTGGTACAATGTTCATGCTCAAACTTGGCACTAAATAATAATTATTGAGGTTTAAAACTAATCCCGTAGGTAAATGTAGAGGTAGCGTGCCGACGGAGATCACATCGACCTTGGAACCATTCCTAATGCGCATCGTCACCTCGTCCTTCGCCAGTCTCCGCTTATTCCGCAGCTCCTGCTTTGAGTTACAAATGTGAGCAACCGCACCGGTATCAAATACCCTGGAGCTACTACGAATATTGGTAAGGTACACATCAATTACATGTATATCACATATACCTTTTGTGTTGCCGGCCTTCTTGTGCGCTAAGTATTTGGGGCAGTTCCGCTTCCAGTGACCACTTCCCTTGCAATAAAAGCACTCAGTCTCGGGCTTGGGTCCATTCTTTGGCTTCTTCCCGGCAGCTTGCTTACCGGGCACGACAACTCCCTTGCCGTCCTTCTTGAAGTTCTTTTTACCCTTGCCTTTCTTGAACTTAGTGGTTTTATTGACCATCAACACTGGATGTTCCTTTTTGACTTCTACCTCTACTGATTTCAGCATTGAAAATACCTCAGGAATGGTCTTTTCCATCCCCTGCATATTGAAGTTCATCACAAAGCTCTTGTAGCTCGGTGGAAGCGACTGAAGGATTCTGTCAATGACCGCGTCATCCGGGAGATTAACTCCCAGCTGAGTCAAGTGGTTATGTAATCCAGACATAGTGAGTATGTGCTCACTGCCAGAACTATTTTCCTCCATCTTACAGCTGAAGAACTTGTCGGAGACTTCATATCTCTCGACCCGGGCATGAGCTTGAAAAACCATTTTCAGCTCTTCGAACATCTCATATGCTCTGTGTCTCTCAAAACGCTTTTGGAGCCCCGGTTCTAAGCTGTAAAGCATGCCGCACTGAACGAGGGAGTAGTCATCAGCACGTGTCTGCCAAGCGTTCATAACGTCTTGGTTTTGTGGGATAGGTGCGTCACCTAGCGGTGCTTCTAGGACATAATCTTTCTTTGCAGCTATGAGGATGATCCTCAGGTTCCGTACCCAGTCCGTATAATTGCTGCCATCGTCTTTCAGCTTGGTTTTCTCTAGGAACGCGTTGAAGTTGAGGACAACGTTGGCCATTTGATCTACAAGACATATTGTAAAGATTTTAGACTAAGTTCATGATAATTAAGTTCATCTAATCAAATAATGAACTCCCACTCAGATAGACATCCCTCCAATCATCTAAGTGTAGCATGATCCGAGTTAGCTAGGCCGTGTCCGATCATCACGTGAGACAGACTAGTCAACATCGGTGAACATCTTCATGTTGATCGTATATTCTATATGACTCATGCTCGACCTTTCGGTCTTCTGTGTTCCGAGGCCATGTCTGTACATGCTAGGCTCGTGAAGTCAACCTAAGTGTTTGCATGTGTAAATCTGTCTTACACCCATTGTATGTGAACGTTGGAATCTATCACACCCAATCATCACGTGGTGCTTCAAAACAACGAACTGTGGCAATGGCGCACAGTTAGGGGGAACACTTTCTTGAAATTATTATGAGGGATCATCTTATTTACTACCGTCGTTCTAAGTACACAAGATGCAAAAACATGATAAACATCACATGCAATCAAATAATAGTGACATGATATGGCCAGTATCATATAGCTCCTTTTGATCTCCATCCTGGGGCTCCATGATCATCTTGTCACCGGCATGACACCATGATCTCCATCATCATGATCTCCATCATCCTGTCTCCATGAAGTTGCTCGCCAACTATTACTTCTACTACTATGGCTAACACGTTTAGCAATAAAGTAAAGTAATTTACATGGCGTTTCTCAATGACACGCAGGTCATACAAAAAATAAAGACAACTCCTATGACTCCTGCCAGTTGTCATACTCATCAACATGCAAGTCGTGATTCCTATTACAAGAACATGATCTCATACATCACATATATATCATTCATCATTCATCACAACTTTGGCCATATCACATCACAAAGCACTTGCTGCAAAAACAAGTTAGACGTCCTCTAATTGTTGTTGCAAGTTTTACGTGGCTGCAATAGGGTTCTACCAAGAACGTTTTCTTACCTACGTAAAAGCCACAACGTGATTTGTCAAATTCTATTTACCCTTCATAAGGACCCTTTTCATCGAATCCGCTCCAACTGAAGTGGGAGACACAGACACCCGCTAGCCACCTTATGCAACTAGTGCATGTCAGTCGGTGGAACCAGTCTCACGTAAGCGTACGTGTAAGGTCGGTCCGGGCCGCTTCATCCCACAATACCGCTGAAGCAAAATAAGACTAGTAGCGGCAAGAAAGTTGACAACATCTACGCCCACAACAAATTGTGTTCTACTCGTGCAAAGAGAACTACGCATAGACCTAGCTCATGATGCCACTGTTGGGGAACGTTGCAGAAAACAAAAATTTTCCTACGGTTTCACCAAGATCCATCTATGAGTTCATCTAGCAACGAGTGATCAAATTGCATCTACATACCTTTGTAGATCGCGAGCGGAAGCGTTCAAAGAACGGGGATGAGGGAGTCGTACTCGACGTGATCCAAATCACCGGAGATCCTAGCGCCGAACGGACGACACCTCCGCGTTCAACACACATACGGTCAGCGTGACATCTCCTCCTTCTTGATCCAGCAAGGGGGAAGGAGAGGTTGATGAAGATCCAGCAGCACGACGGCGTGGTGGTGGATGCAGCAGTCACCGCAGCAGGGTTTCGCCGAGCTTCTACGAGAGGGAGAGGTGTAGCAGGGGAGAGGGAGGCACCAAGGCTTAAGGTTGCGGCTGCCCCTCCCTCCCCCCCTTTATATAGGCCCCCTTGGGGGCGGCCGGACCTTGGAGATCAGATCTCCCAAGGGGGGCGGCGGCCAGGGGGGTGGAGTACCCCCCAAGGCAAGTGGGGCGCCCCTCCACCCTAGGGTTTCCAACCCTAGGCGCAGGGGGTGGGCCAAGGGGGGGCGCACCATCCCACAATGGGCTGGTTCCCCTGCCCACTTCAGCCCATGGGGCCCTCCGGGATGGGTGGCCCCACCCGGTGGACCCCCGGGACCCATCCGGTGGTCCCGGTACAATACCGGTGACCTCCGAAACTCTCCCGATGGCCGAAACTGCAGTTCCTATATATAATTCTTCACCTCCGGACCATTCCGGAACTCCTCGTGACGCGCGGGATCTCATCCGGGACTTCGAACAACTTCCGGGTTACTGCATATTCATATCTCTACAACCCTAGCGTCACCGAACCTTAAGTGTGTAGACCCTACGGGTTCGGGAGACATGTAGACATGACCGAGACGGTTCTCCGGTCAATAACCAACAGCAGGATCTGGATACCCATGTTGGCTCCCACATGCTCCTCGATGATCTCATCGGATGAACCAAGATATCGAGGATTCAGGCAATCCCGTATACAATTCCCTTTGTCAATCGGTACGTTACTTGCCCGAGATTTGATCGTCGGTATCCCAATACCTCGTTCAATCTCGTTACCGGCAAGTCACTTTACTCGTTCCGTAATGCATGATCCCGTGACTAGACACTTGGTCACTTTGAGCTCATTATGATGATGCATTACCGAGTGGGCCCAGAGATACCTCTTTGTCATACAGAGTGACAAATCCCAGTCTTGATCCGTGTCAACCCAACAGACACTTTCGGAGATACCCGTAGTATACCTTTATAGTCACCCAGTTACGTTGTGACGTTTGGTACACCGAAAGCACTCCTATGGTATCCGGGAGTTACACGATCTCATGGTCTAAGGAAAAGATACTTGACATTGGAAAAACTCTAGCAAATGAACTATACGATCTTGTACTATGTTTAGGATTGGGTCTTGTCCATCACATCATTCTCCTAATGATGTGATCTCATTATCAATGCCATCCAATGTCCATAGTCAGGAAACCATGACTATCTGTTGATCAACGAGCTAGTCAACTAGAGGCTTACTAGGGACGTGTTGGTGTCTATGTATTCACACATGTATTACGATTTCCGGATAACACAATTATAGCATGAATAAAAGACAATTATCATGAACAAGGAAATATAATAATAATCCTTTTATTATTGCCTCTAGGGCATATTTCCAACACCGGGCCACACGCTCCGCCTCCTCCTCGTTCTCCGACAGAATCCCTTGCATCAGGTAGTCCTTGAGCTGTGGGATCCAACATCCCTCCTGAGGCTCCAATGCCAGGAGCAGGCATGCCCCTGAGGCCGGGCAGCAGACCGGAGCTCCTGAGGCAGGCAGCTGAGGGGGATCCTCCCTTGATTGCGTCGTGCCTGATAGCGAATGCACCGACGAGGGCTTGAAGAGTCGCTCCTCGAAGACGCCAGGTTCCTGCGTTAGCTACCTAGACGCCCTCTTGGCAATGTCGTCAGCCTCCTGATTGGTGCCGCGAGGCACATGCCGCAGTTCCAGCCCCTAGAACTGTTTCTCCATCCTGCGGACTTCAGCGAGGTAAGCTTCCATGTGCTCGTCCTTTGGTTCGTATGTCTTGTTGGATAAGTTGACGAGGAGCTGTGAATCGCCCTTGATGGTGAGGCGCTTCACCCCTAAGGCGACCGCGGCTTTCAAGCCTGCTATCAGGCGTTCGTACTCTGCTATGTTGTTGGAGACCTTCTCTCCGTGCTGGAAGCAGAGTTGCACGGCGTAATAGAGTTTGTCCCGAGTGGTGGATACGAGCACCGCGCCAGCTCCTGCGCCGTGTCGGGAGAACGCCCCATCAAAGTACATGACCCAATCGTCCGGCGCTTTGCTTCCTGGGGAAAGTGACCGGTCTTCGCCTGCCTCGAGGCCCGGTGCTTCTACCCATTCTGCCACGAAATCCGCAAGTGCGGCTCCCTTGATGACCCTGGTCGTACTGAATTCCAGCTGAAATGCTTGTAGTTCGATGTTCCATTCAGCGACCCTTCCAGCTGAGTTGGGGCTCCTGAGTACCCTCTCCAAGGGGTATGCCGAGACGACCTTGATGGGGTGGCCTTGGAAGTAGTGCTGCAGCTTGCGTTAAGCCACCAATAGCGCGAGGAGGAGCTTTTGGGGCATGGGGTACCACGCCCTCACGTCCCGTAGCACTGTGCTGACGAAATACACGGGATGCTCGATGAGGTTGAGGGTGCTGACGTAGCTTGCGTTCTCCAGGGGTCGAGGCGCCTCCTGAGGCGACGGAGCCCCCAGCTCTTGATCGTTTGAAGGGGCCTCCCCTGCTCTGGGTGCGCCCTCCTACTGCGGCTGCCCCTCTCTGGCTATGATCGCGGTCCTCGCGAGGCCCTCCGGGCCTCGCTCTGCTTCAGCCTGGTCAATCGATGCGGCCTTGGCCCGGCGCTCCTCCCTGACCGCCACCAAAGCTGCGCTAGCGTAGTAGGGTGTGGCCGCAAGGTAGAGCACCAGGGGCTCCTGAGGGCGAGGGGCTACCATCACTGGTGGGCTGGTAAGGTACCATTCGAAGGGTCCTTTCTTCTTCATAAGCTTGAAGAAGGGCAGCCCTCGCTCCCCTAGCTTGGAGATGAAGCGCCCTAGCGCAGTCACCCGCCCGGTGAGCTTCTGCATCTCTCTGAGGGTCCTCGGCGGGCTCATGTCCTCGACCGCCTTGACCTTCTCCGAGTTGGCCTCAATGCCTCTGTGGGACACTAGGAAGCCCAGGAGCTTTCCCGAGGGGACTCCAAACACGCACTTCTCCGGGTTGAGCCGCAGATCCACTTTGTCGAGGCTCGTGAAGGTTTCCTCTAGGTCCCGTATCAGGGTTTTTGCCTCCCGAGACTTCACCACGATGTCATCAACGTAAGCCTTAGCGTTCCTCCCGAGCTGCCGGCCTAAGGCGATGTGCATCAGCCGCTGAAAGGTTGCGCCAGCGTTGCGCAACCCAAATGGCATGCACGTGTAGCAGTACACCCCACACGTGGTTAGGAAGGCCATCTTCTCCACGTCTTCCACCGCCATCTTGATATGGTGATAGCCCGAGAAGGCATCCAGGAAGCACAATAGGTCACACTCTACGGTGGAGTCGACTATCTGGTCAATGCGAGGGAGCGGAAATGGGTCCTGTGGGAAGGCTTTGTTGAGGTTGGTGAAGTTGACACACATACGCTCCTTCCCCCCTTCTTGGGCACGACAACAGGATTAGCCAGCCAATTGGGGTAGCGGACCTCGCGGATAACCCCTGCTGCTTCCAGTTTCCGGGTCTCCTGGACGATGAAAGCTTGTTTGTCTGTGGACTGCGTCCTTGCCTTCTGCTTCACGGGGCGTACGTTGGGGCACACGTTGAGGTGGTGCTCAATCACACCTCTCGGGACTCCTGCTAACTGGTCAGGCTCCCACGCGAACACCTTCTTGTTCGCGCGCAGGAATCCGATCAGGTCCTTCTCCTGTTCGGGCTCGAGGTTGGCCCCTATGGTGAAGGTGGCGCTGGTGGACCCGTCCTCGTCGACCGGTACTTGCTTGGTTTCCGCCTTGCCCTGGGTGAACAGTTGCTTCCTTTTAGCCGGCGCAGCCCCCTTGGGCCCAAGGGCGTCGGTGGTAGTGGGCTGCGCCACCGCGGCCGCCTTGAAGGCGAGATGGAGCACCTGCAGCGCATCCCTCGTGTCTCATGACACGGTTAGGACGCCGCTGCTCCCAGGCATCTTCATGAGGTTGTATGCCAGGTGAGTTGCTGCCATGAACCGGGCCAAGGCTGGGTAGCCGAGGATGGCGTAGGGGAGGCCGATGGGGGCGATGTCGAAGTCGATCAGCTCCGTGCGGAAGTTGTCGTAGGTGCCGAAGGTTACTGGGAGGTGGATCTGTCCCAAGGAGGCGGTGGAGCCAGCTCCAATGCCCAAGAAAGGCCTGCTGGGTTGGAGCTGCTCCGGTGGCATGTGGAGGAGGCTGAAGGCCTCCACCGAGAGCACGTTGAGGCCAGCACCACCGTTGATGAGGGTCCTGGTGACGGCCACTTGGCAGATGGTGGGGGTGCATAGCATCGGGAGCGCGCCTGAACCGGAGGGGTTGAAGGGGTGATCATCCGAGTCAAAAGTCAGATCGGCCTCGGGCGCTGCCCAACCCGGGGGGCTTCTTGACGCTTGGAGGCGGCACTGATCTGGCGGGTGAACGGCTTGACGTGGTGGCTCGAGGGTGGCACTTGGGAGCCACCCAGGAGAGTTGCGATGATGGGCGGCGCTGGCCCGGCGAAACGGGCGAGGAAGAGGTTGCGTCGCTCCTCCCAAGAGGTCACAGAAGCCGTTGGTAGGTGGAGGAGCCACATGCGTGGGACACCGGTGAGGGCCATGGGTAACCAGTTGGCCATCACCCGGTCTGTCAGCGTTCTGGGAACGGGGGTTCCCAGACTTGCCTGCCTGCGGCCTGCGGCGTGGCTCAAAGGGGGGCCCAGCATGGCCCATCTTCACCAACATAGACCCAAGACCCTCGCGAGGGGCCAAGCCTCGTGGGGCGGATGACGCGGAGCTTCCTCAGGCACGGCCTCATCAGGCTGGCTCGCGAGGAGGCGGAGAGATCAAGGCGGGGTACCTCACAAGGTGCCCGTGACGCAAGCCATGACGACCAAAGGCGCCAGGCGGGTGCCAGCCCGCGCAGCATCCTCCTTTCCTCTTTGATGCAAAGGGAGCAAGCGCAGCCGCGGAGTACCGAGGCATCAGGAAAAGGTTGCCATTTTGGTGCAACAAGACCAAGACCAAGAGGACTGCAAGACAGAGGTCATTGTGGATCCCAAGACGGCGTCACCACCAGAGCTTTGTGCAGGCGAAGACTACTTTGTCAGGATAGCTGGTACTAGCTGTCCCCCTTCAAATTAGCCCGCCATTGTTGGCTCCCTTCCCGCTCGATATTTGGGAAGAGGACCAGGGCCTCTATAAATAGGACCAGCCACCCACAGAACGAGGGCAGAGAGAAAGAGAGGGAAGAGAAGAAGGACGAGAGAAGGAAAAGAGAGAGAGAGAGAGAGAGAGAGAGAGAGAGAGAGAGAGAGAGAGAGAGAGAGAGAGAGAAGGGTGACTGAACTCCTCCCAGCAGTTCATCGCCCCAGCCAAGAGCAGACCCTCGCGAGGCTGTTCTTCCTTGTATTGTTCATCATCATCAGCCCCAGAGGCAATCCACCACACCACACACTGGACTAGGTTATTACACCACAACGGTGGCCCGAACCAGTATAAACCCTGAGTCATTCGTGTTGTTCTTTCCATTGCTTAGATCTTAGCGAGGCGGAGGGGTGCAGGTAGGTAGGAGGCGAAATCTCCGCGCGCACCCAGTGTTCGAACCTCAAGTGTCTGCCGGAACCCGAAATCCGACATTTGGCGCGCCAGGTAGGGGTGCGCCGAAATTCGTCTTCCACCGCCCCATTCTCCTCCGACCATCGCGCCCATGTCTGACGCTCGTCGGGCCCGCGCCAAGCGCTGGGCTGCTCTCGCTTCCCGCGTCACCCAGACGGCTCCTGTCGGCGGGCGTCCTCGCCGTTCCCCGTCACCTGCCGTCAACGCCGCCACCGGCCCGGCGGGGGATGAGCAGCAAGCATCGTCTCAGCATCCGTCTGTGCGGCAAGACGGCCGCACCGCTACTCCCTCGCTCACCCCAGCTGGTTCTTCATCCCACGCACTCTGCGCACCCATGGAGGCTTGAGCTGCGCTCATCGCGGCAAACGATCTCCTGCGCTACCGTCCCGTCGACGACGTCTACGAAGAATGGCTCGATCGCGTCGCCGAGCTTGTCCGCGCCGCAGGGGGCTCTCCTGCGCCGTCCTCTCCGCTGCACCGCACCCCGCCCCGCGCGGGCGATGAAGCTCCGGCGGCGCGCCGGCCGCCTCCTCCACAAGAAGGCGCCATGGCTCCAAGGCGCGTGACCCCTGGGCGGAACCCGCTCCGTCAGGTGCCAGCGCGGCAAGAGCAGAGCTGCCAAGAAGTCCCTCGCCCGCAAGAAGCTGCCCGGGCGCTCCCCGCTCCCGCACGTCAAGACCCAGCTGCAGCGCGTGGGGACATGCAAGACCAAGCTCTCCGTCACCCAAGGCCTCCCGTGGCCACAGCAGGCTGCCGTGCCTTCACCACCGAGCTATGCAGCGTCGCGTGGCCCGGCAAGTTCAAGCCGGACCTGCCTCCTCGCTACGACAACACGGCTGACCCTGCGGAGTTCCTCCAGCTCTACGAGCTGGGCATTGAAGCTGCCAACGGAGACGAGAAGGTCATGGCGAACTGGTTTCCCATGGTGTCGTGGTTCTAACTCTGGCAGTGATGTACGGGGGTGTGTATGGAGAGGGTAGATCTTAGCTATTGGGAAGTTGTAAACACACCAAGATGTACGAGTTCAGGCCCTTCGCGGAGGAAGTAACAGCCCTACGTCTCGGTGCCCGGTGGAGGTCGATTGGATTATAGGCGTGTGAATAACAGAGGTGCGAACCCTTCCTACTGAGGAGGGGGGTGGCTTATATAGAGTTTGCCGGCCCCCTCCTGCCCTCAGTAATGCAGGGTTTAAGGTACATTTAAGGTCGGGCGTTACTGGTAACGCCCCTAATAAAGTGCTATAATGGCCATAAAGACTACTTAACAGCTGACCTTTGCCTGCGGAGTGACTATAGGTCTCCTGGCAGTCGAGTGGTTGGCTTCATGGTCGAGTGATAGCTTCTTGGTCGAGTGTCTTGAACCCGTCGAGTGGGATACCTTCAAGTCGATTGAAAGGTGACTTCTTCTAGGGATGTCCTAGGGTAGGGCTCTTTGGACAAGTCCGTGCCCCTACCCTAGGTACATGGCTTCATCATTAGCCCCCGAATGGATCGAGGTTAGAGTGGGGAAAGAGTTGGAGATCTTTCCGACTGGTTCTTTGGGCTATGTGAGCGCCTCGTTTTGGGCCAACCATCACGGATGACGTCATCAACCTCTTTCAGTCGCCTTGATCCATTCCAGGCCTTTCGTCGAGTGAATTTCTTTACGTGTGACATACCGCGTGTCGGCGCGAGCGGGGTCTTCTGTTTTAACAAGTTATTCTGCGGCCCGCGGGTGTCGCGGGATTCGGATTCCGGGAAGCGCGCGGGACGGGAGCGGCCGCAGTAATTGGAAGCGATAAAGTGGAAGCTCCTCGATCCTCGCGTCGCCTTTTTCGCCATGTACTGCGCACGCATCTGCTGCGGGATTTGACTGGATAGCCTGGGCCTACCAGTCAGCCACTCGGAAGTGGCCCCTTATAAGTTGCTGGCTCGGGGTTTCCAAATAGTGCGCTTCCTTCTTCCTCTCTCCTTCGCGAGTTCCTCCGCCACCTCCGCTCTCACCCTAGCGCCGCAGGTCCGTGCAAGATTTGCCGGCGACGATGGCGAAGGACAAGACATCCTCCCTAGAGCGCGCGAAGAAGGCGACGACACAGGGGAAAGGGAAGAGGTCCGCTCGGGGCGGATCCTCCTCAAGGTCTGCTCTGCCCCGAGGCTGGATCCAAGGCGATTGGATGCCGTCGGTGATCCGACAAGAAGATCTCAACGACATGGTCGAGGGGGGGTCATTCCTCACGAAGCTGCGCGTCTCCCGGGGAGAGAGATCGAACCTCAACCTCGCGACGGTGAGTGCGTGCTCCTAGCCACCCATGTCGACCGCGGGTTTTCTCTGCTGCCCCATCCTTTTTTCCGGAGCTTCCTGAACTTCTTCGGAGCGCAGCTTCACCACTTCACTCCGAACTCCATTGTATACCTCGCTGCTTTCATTTCCATGTGTGAGGGTTTCTTGGGTTGCCGCCCCCATTGGGGTCTCTTCAAGCACATCTTTACCTGCCGTTCTCAATCGATCAAGAAGGCCAAGTCGAGTGACGAAAGGACGCAGGTGATCCAGCTGTGCAGGGGCCTGGCGATCCAGACGAGGGGAAAGAGTTGTTTTCCATCCATCACTTTCCCGGAGTAGGTCCGTGGCTGGCAGGCGACCTGGTTCTACTGTCAAGACCAGGCGACCCCAGGACAGTCGACTGGTCTTCCCCCTTTCTCACTCGACCGAGCTGAAAAACCTGCTTCTCTGAAAGTGACACCGGAGGAAAAGGCCCAAGTCAAAGTGCTGGCGGGTCGAGTAGTTGAGCTTGTCCGTGAGGGCGTGACGGGTATGGATTTGCTGGAGGTCTTCCTCCGGAGGCGCATCCAACCGCTCCAGGCTCATGACCACCCGATGTGGCTGTACTTGGGTCTCGACGACACCACTCGGATCCACCCAGAGGAGGTCACTGATGAGATGCTGGAGGGGTGGCTGTCGAGCATCACATGAAACAAGGACAACCCCCGAGGAGCCAGGAGGGTAATTCCACTCGACAACTCGTATGACGTGGACCAGATATGTCTTTATGCTCCTGACTGAGATCTTGTTTTCTTCATTGGTCTTCTTTGAGTTGGTCGATTAACCTTTGTCTTGTCTGTCATTTTTCAGGCGACTACGGAGATGTACTCGACGCCCAACGGGGCACAGGGGCCAACTTAGGAAGGGGAGGCGAGCGGAGGTGAGAGCGGAGACGATCAAGGTGAGTGGGAGTCC
>NC_041382.1:669532147-669535080 GCF_002162155.2 Triticum dicoccoides | reverse complement strand
CCGCCTGGAGGGGCGATCCAAGCTCACACACGATCCAGCACGGGAGCGTGATAGGGCGACTGCTCCTGTTGGGCAGTCATGAAAACGCCCTCGGACCTCTTCTCCTACGCCGACTGGAAAGGCTCCCAAGCACCCACGCGCGATGCCGTCCAAGCCGCCCAAGGCTCTGCCCAAGATGAATATGGCTGTCCCCACCATTTTTGGGTAATAATAAAACTTGCTTTCTTTCGTCGACCGTGGACAGATCCTTGGTCGATTCATTGAGCCAACCGACTGATTTTCGAGATTTGCAGCGCTGCTACTTCTGAGATCTCCGCCAAGGACGATGACCAAGAGATGGAGGATGCTGTTACCTCCAACCTTGGTATGATTACTGACGTTCTGCTTTGAGTCGACTGAGCATTTATTGCAACTCTGGTCGATTGAATGTTTCCCTTGTAGCTCCTCCTCATGTTATCGACCTCCCGGATGACGACGACAACGAACCGCTGAGAGTGAGGAGGAACAAGAGGGTGTCGGCTGACAAGACCCCCCAATCTGCTCCGGCGTCTGAGGCCGAAGCTCGGGATGGTGGTGACACCGCTCGGGCTTCTGTGACTTTCGCCATTCCTCTGACAAGTGTGCGGCCTTCGACGTCGACTGCGGATCCGCCTTCGCTTTTTGCCGCATACCCTGTCCCTGAGGACCAAGCGGCTGCCGCAAAAGAGGCTATACGCCAGGCGGGGATCATGATGGAGCAAGTGAGGGTGGCTCGGGAGGCCAGCCAGGCAGCTTATGACGCGAGCTCGGCTCTTCAGAGC
Organism: Triticum dicoccoides; assembly: GCF_002162155.2. NCBI lineage: Eukaryota > Viridiplantae > Streptophyta > Magnoliopsida > Poales > Poaceae > Triticum > Triticum dicoccoides. The sequence continues at coordinate 669,534,280 of NC_041382.1, read as the reverse complement.
AACGTCCAGGTCAGTCGACTCAACACTTAGTCTGTTATGATATGCTGTTTGAAGAATCTCTTTTCCGAAGATCTTTGTATCTGTACACCCACTGGGTGTGTCTGCCAATTCTTGGACGAGTGGGGGCACGCTAAGTGCACCCACTGGGTGTAGTCCCCGAGACTATGGTGGACTGCTGGCAGTCGACTGTAGTCTTTATATTGTGTTGCTGTAACTGTATTTCTTCACTCGGTCTGGTCAGGCCATGTCGAATGGGACTGTATCTGGTCGACTGCGGGCAGTCGACTTTTTTTTATAGTGGGGGCACGCTGAGTGCACCCACTGGGTGTAGTCCCCGAGACTACTGTCGAATGTTCTTGATTCGGCTGTAGTCTTAGAAACATTATCTTTGTCTCTTAGTTACTCGGAAGCAACTTATTTTGGACGTCTGTCAACTGATTTTTCTTTTTACAAAAATCTTGCGAACTTGTAGCTCGCTATACTGAGTTGGAGAATCAGCAGATCTAGCTCAACCTTAACTTGAAGCTTGCTCAGGAGAATTTGAAGAAGGCGCAAGAAGGAGCAAAAGGTATGGCTGGTGAGGTTCTCCATTCTTGACAAGTGGCTTTTCTTTCTTGTCCATTCTTGATGTTGATTGCACTCGACGCGCCACAGATAAACTAGAGGAAGCTCTGAAGAAGAAGGATCAAGATCTTGCAGAGGCACAGAAGGAGGTCTTGGACAAAGCGAGGCTTGCTGAAGAGAAAATGGCCTCGGTCGGAGCTCTTGAGCAGGAGAACTCCAGACTGAAGGCTGCTCTCGAGGTAGCCAATCAAGAGGTCAGCCGACTGAAGAACGACAACGTGGCTCTGCACGACAAGGCAGGTGAGCTGGCGGGGAAGAGGAACGATCTGGAGGCTTATCTCGGTGGACTCGCCAAGAAGCTGTTCGTCGTGCTTGAAGGTAATTACTCTGCCCCGACCGCCTTGCAGTTACCAAGTCTGTGTAGGGTCACTGTCTTATTCTTGAATCGTGTTTGCAGAATTCTGTCAGAACTTTGAAGAGGAGACCAATCGAGTGGAGCCAGGCTTGGACCCTGCTAACTCCCTTGTGAAGGACGAGGCTGCAATGAACGTGCTCCGTCTGGAGTCTCATATTGCCAGCGTGGTCGACTATCTTGCTAGACTGAAGGCTGCGATGTCGCGGATCGACACATCACTCTGGCCTGGGACGACGCTTCAGAACGACCTCGAGTCCCTGATGGCTCGACTTAATGAAGTCCCAGGTCGAGTGGCGGAATGGAAGAAATCTTCTGCTAGATGTGGTGCTGATGTCGCTCTGTCTCTGGTCCGCGTCCATTGCAAGGAGGCGCGAGAAGAAAAGCTGGCCGCCATCCAAGTTGCCAATACCAGGAAGCACAACTTTCAAGACTTCATGGAGGCTTTCATTGCTGCTGCCACTCGTATTGCAGACGGGATCGACTTGGACGAGTTCGTCACCCCTTCCAGTCCTCCTCCTGAGGAATGAAAAACTTTTATGCTTCACTTTAAATTTGCCTCGGAATGCCGAGTGGATTTGTAACCGTTAAACTCTACCGAGCCGTGGGCTCGAGGACTTTGATTTGAGGTCTGGGACCTTTTAGGCTTTATCTGAACTTGATTTCTCTTTGAATATCTCCATGGTTTGATTCGTCGAGTGGAATTCGATCTTCACTCGGAATAACCTTGTATTTGCGGCGCAATTCCGAAGGAGAAGGTAGTAGTCGACTTGCGCCTCGTCGTCCTTGTGGATTGTGTTGTGTCTTGTACTTAGGTGAGCACTGGGCCGCAACTAAGTCCCCGAGTGGGAGGTTTGCTCTCACTCGATAGGGTTTTTAAACACTTAGGCGAGCGCTAGGCTGCCGCTAAGCCCCCGAGTGGGAGGTTTGCTCTCCACTCGATAGGATTTTTAAACACTTAGGCGAGCGCTGGGCTGTAGCTAAGCCTCCAAGTGGGAGGTTTGCTCTCCACTCGGTAGGATTTTTAAACACTTAGGAGAGCGCTGGGCTGCAGCTAAGCCCCCGAGTGGGAGGTTTGCTCTCCCCTCGGTAGGATTTTTAAACACTTAGGCGAGCGCTGGGCTGCAGCTAAGCCCCCGAGTGGGAGGTTTGCTCTC
>NC_041382.1:669531408-669531988 GCF_002162155.2 Triticum dicoccoides | reverse complement strand
AGTTAAGCCTCCGAGTGGGAGGTTTTCTCTCCACTCGGTAGGATTTTTAAACGCTTAGGCGAGCACTGGGCTGCAGCTAAGCCCCCGAGTGGGAGTCTGGCTCTCCACTCGGTAGGAATTTTCAAACTTAGGCGAGTGCCTGACTGCAGCTAAGTCTCTAAGTGGGAGAACTTAGGCGAGTACTGGACTGCAGCTAAGCCCCCGAGTGGGAGGATTGCTCTCCACTCGGTAGTATTTTTTCAAACTTAGGCGAGTGCCTGACTGCAGCTAAGTCTCTAAGTGGGAGAACTTAGGCGAGTACTGGACTGCAGCTAAGACCCCGAGTGGGAGGATTGCTCTCCACTCGGTAGGATTTTTTCAAACTTAGGCGAGTGCCTGACTGCAGCTAAGTCTCTAAGTGGGAGAACTTAGGCGAGTACTGGACTGCAGCTAAGCCTCTGAGTGGGAGGTTTGCTCTCCACTCGGTAGGATTTTTAAATGCTTAGGCGAGCATTGGGCTGCAGCTAAGCCCCCGAGTGGGAGTCTGGCTCTCCACTCGGTAGGAATTTTCAAACTTAGGCGAGTGCCTGACTGCAGCTAA
>NC_041382.1:669514731-669531396 GCF_002162155.2 Triticum dicoccoides | reverse complement strand
TGGGAGGATTGCTCTCCACTCGGTAGGATTTTTTCAAACTTAGGCGAGTCCCTGACTGCAGCTAAGTCTCTAAGTGGGAGAACTTAGGCGAGTACTGGACTGCAGCTAAGCCCCCAAGTGGGAGGATTGCTCTCCTCTCGGTAGGATTTCTTCAAACTTAGGCAAGTGCCTGACTGCAGCTAAGTCTCTAAGTGGGAGAACTTAGGCGAGTACTGGACTGCAGCTAAGCCCCCGAGTGGGAGGATTGCTCTCCACTCGTTAGGATTTTTTCAAACTTAGGCGGAACGGATTCATAGCTAAGTCACCCACTGGGGGATTTCGTATGCAAACAAAAGTGACAGCAATTATTGGAACACTCTTGTCTTTGGTAAAAATAAACTACAGAAATTTTTTCTTATTACATTTCGTCCAAGGGAGAACTCAAGTGTAAAAGGGGCGGAGCAGTTCCGCATTCCAAGCTCGTGGCTCGTCGATCTGGCGATCAACATTGTAGAGGTGATATGCTCCATTGTGGAGGACTCTGGTGATGATGAAGGGGCCTTCCCAAGTAGGAGCAAGTTTGTGTGGTTTCTGTTGATCCACTCGGAGGACCAAATCTCCTTCCTGGAAGGCTCGGCTCTTCACATTTCTGGCATGGAATCTACGCAAGTCTTGCTGATAGATGGTCGATCTAATCATAGCCATTTCCCTCTCCTCCTCTAGGAGGTCGACTGCTTCTTGCCGGGCTTGCTCTGCTTAGTCTTTGTTATAAAGCTTGACTCTGGGGGCGTTGTGAAGCAGATCACTCGGCAGGACGGCTTCGGCTCCATAAACCAGAAAGAATGGCGTTCTTCCGGTCGACCGGTTTGGGGTGGTCCTCAGCCCCCACAAAACTGACGGAAGTTTGTCGACCCAAGTGCCTGCTGTGTGCTTGAGATCACGCATCAGTCGAGGCTTCAGTCCTTTGAGAATCAGACCATTTGCTCTTTCAGCTTGTCCATTCGACCGAGGATGCGCGACCGACGCGTAGTCGACTCGTGTGCCTTGAGAGGCGCAAAAAGCTCTGAACTTGTCTGAATCGAAGTTTGACCCATTGTCAGTGATGATGCTATGCGGGACCCCATATCTGAATATCAACTCTCTGATAAAACCGATAGCAGTGTTGGCATCAAGATTTTTGATAGGCTTGGCTTCAATCCATTGGGTGAACTTGTCGACTGCCACAAGCACATGCGTGAATCCGCTCCTGCCTGTTCTCAGTGGACCAACCATGTCCAGTCCCCAGACAGCAAAGGACCAGACGAGTGGAATGGTCTTCAGGGCTGATGCAGGCTTGTGTGACATGTTAGAGTAGAACTGGCAGCCTCCACACTTGTCGACTATCTCTTTTGCCATCTCATTTGCTCTTGGCCAGTAAAATCCCGCTCGGTATGCTTTAGCCACAATGGTCCAAGAGGACGCATGGTGACCACAGGTCCCCGAGTGGATATCATCAAGGATTATCTGACCCTCTTCTGGTGTTATGCACTTCTGACCGATTCCAGTCGCGCTTTCCCTATACAACTATCCCTTTATGACTGTGAAGGCCTTGGATCGGCGGATGATCTGTCAAGCCTCTTCCTCATCCTCCGGGAGTTCTTTCCTCAAGATATACGCGATGTATGATATCGTCCAGTCGGGAGTGATAGCCAAGACCTCCATGACAAAGTCGACCACAGCAGGAATTTCGACTTTAGTCGGATCTGTGGCACTTTTCGGTTGCGGGGCTTCTTCTGTGAAAGGATCCTCCTGGACTGACGGCGAGCGGATGTGCTCCAAAAACACATTGCTGGGAATGGCTTCTCTCTTGGAGCCTATCTTTGCCAGATCATCAGCTGCCTGATTTTTCAGTCGGGGGATATTATGAAGCTCTAACCCCTCGAATTTCTTTTCTAGCTTTCTTACTGCATTGCAGTAGCCAGTCATAGCCGGGCTTCTGACGTCCCACTCCTTCATCACCTGATTAACCACCAAATCTGAGTCGCCGTAGACCATGAGGCGCCGGACGCCGAGTGAAATGGCCATGCGCAACCCATACAAGAGTGGTTCATATTCTGCTTCATTATTGGAGGAATCGAAGTGAATCTGCAGAACATATCTGAGCTTATCTCCTCGGGGGGAGACCAATACTACCCCAGCACCGGAACCATTCAGCATCTTAGATCCATCGAAGAACATGGTCCAGTGCTCCGAGTGAACTTGGGTCGGAAGCTGCTGTTCAATCCACTCGGCGACGAAATCTGCAATTGCTTGGGACTTGATAGCCTTCTTTGCTTCAAACTTGATATCTAGGGGAAGGAGTTCAATCGCCCACTTCGCCACTCAACCAGTTGCATCTCTGTTATGAAAAATCTCTAACAGTGGAGCGTCGCTGACGACTGTAATGGAATGGTCAGAGAAGTAGTGTGCAACCTTCTTCGTGGTCATGTAAATCCCATATACAAGCTTCTGGTAATGGGGATATCTTTGCTTCGAAGGAGTCAAAACTTCAGACACATAATATGCTGGGCGCTGAACTCTGAAGGCCTTTCCTTCTTCTTCCCGCTCGACCGTAAGTACTGTACTGACAACTTGTCCCGTGGCCGCAATGTAAAGCAGCAGAGGCTCTTTACTGATTGGGGCAGCAAGCACCAGCTGGGTGGAGGGGCAGAGCTTTGAGCTCTTCGAACGCTGCATCAGCTTCCGGAGTCCACTCGAACTTGTTAGACTTCTTCATCAGTTGGTAAAGAGGCAATGCCTTTTCACCAAGACGAGAAATGAATCGACTTAGAGCGGCCAAGCAACCTGTAAGCTTCTGGACATCGTGTACACGCACAGGGCGCTTCATCCGGAGTATGGTGCCAACTTTCTCGGGATTGGCGTCGATTCCTCGTTCGGAAACGAGGAAACCGAGTAACTTTCCACCTGGAACTCCGAATGTGCACTTTGATGGATTGAGTTTGATATCATATCTCCTGAGGTTAGCAAAGGTTTCGGCGAGGTCAGTCAGTAGGTCAGAACCTTTCCGTGACTTAACCACAATATCATCCATGTATGCTTCTATGTTCCGACTGATCTGAGTGAGCAAACACTTCTGAATCATCCTCATGAACGTGGCTCCAACATTCTTGAGGCCGAAGGGCATGGTGATGTAACAGAAGCACCCGAATGGGGTGATGAAAGCCGTTTTGATCTCGTCGGGTCCATACAGACGGATCTGATGGTACCTTGAATAAGCATCTAGAAAAGACAAACGCTCACACCCCGCGGTTGAGTCGACTACCTGGTCGATGCAGGGGAGGGGGAAATGATCTTTCGGGCATGCCCGATTGATATGTTTAAAGTCAATGCACATGCGAAGTGACTTGTCCTTCTTGGGGACCATGACAACATTGGCGAGCCACTCGGAGTGGTAAATCTCTCGGATGAACTCCGCTTCTAAGAGCCGAGCCACCTCCTCGCCAATAGCTTTCCTTTTCTGGACGGCGGACCGTAGAAGATGTTCTTTCACAGGCTTGAACTTCGGGTCGACTCGTAGACGGTGCTCAGCCAGCCCCCTGGGAACTCCAGGCATGTTAGAAGGCTTCCATGCGAAGATGTCCCAGTTCTCACGGAGGAACTGGATGAGCGCTTCTTCCTATTTGGAGTCGAGCGTCGTTGAGATGTGAGTCGGAGCAGCATCGGGATCGGTCGGGTGAACGTGAACTGGCTTAGTTTCACTGGACGACTGAAAAGCAGATTCTGAAGCAGGCTTCTTGGCTCGTAGCAATTCACTCGGATCAGCAGTCTTCTGGTACTCTTGCAGCTCAACAACTGCCATCTGAGCGTCAGCAAACTTTGATCCTTTCTGAAAACACTCCTCTGCTTTCTTCCGATTGCCTGTAACGGTGATCACACCTCTGGGGCCGGGCATCTTCAACTTGAGATACATGTAGCACAGTCGAGACATGAAGCGTGCATAAGCTGGCCGGCCCAGAATAGCATGATAAGCACTTTGGAATTCCACAACCTCAAATGTCAACTTTTCCTTGCGGTAATTCTTTGAATCACCGAAAACCACATCGAGAGCAATCTGGCCGAGTGACTCGGCTTTATTTCTAGGAATGACTCCATGGAAACTCATGTTGCTGGCGCTGAGCCTGGACATCGGAATGCCCATCCCTTTCAATGTTTCAGCATACAATATGTTCAGGCCACTGCCACCATCCATCAGGACTTTGGTCAGTCGAGTGCCTTCGACAACTGGGTCGACCACCAAAGCTTGCCTCCCAGGGGTGGCAATGTGCGTAGGGTGATCGGACTGGTCGAATGTGATGGCAGTCTGAGACCACTTCAGATAACTGGGTGTTGCCGGAGCAACCATATTCACCTCATGGTTAATGACTTTCAGTCGACTTTTGCTTTCGACATCAGCAAAAATCATCAGGGTGGAATTAATTTGGGGGTATCCATCGTCACTATCTTCCTTGTCCTCAACTCTGTCCGACTCTTTTTCCTTATCTTTGGACTGTTTGCCCTGAAACTGCTGGATCAGGAGCCGACACTGTCGAGTGGTATGCTTTGGGTAAATAAAATTACCCTCTTCATCTTTCTTGGTGTGGATGTGACATGGCAGATCCAAAACATCATTTCCATCTTGATCCTTGACTTTCTTTGGCTTCCAAGGGCCTTTGGGTTTTCCCTTGGAATTTCCCTGGGTTGCGGCCAGGGCCTCCCCAGGGGCGGCTGGCTCGGCCTTCCGCTTCTGTTTCCGACTGGAATTGCCTTCGGTTTCCTGGGCGACTGCTTTCTGCTTGCCACTCCGGAGTCGATCTTCATCTTCTCCGTTAGCGTATTTGGTGGCAATTTCCATCATCCGATTCAGGGACATTTCTCCGGTCCGACCGAACTTCAGGTTCAACTCTCTGTTCTTGACGCCTTCTTTAAAGGCACAAACTGCTTGGTGATCCGGTACGTTCTCAACTATGTGATGCAAAGTGATCCACCTCTGGATCTAATCCCTTAGAGTTTCACTCGGTTTCTGCACGCCAAGACCGCAATTCTGTAAGGCCTGCGGGTCGCTTGCATGTTCCCTCAAAGGTTGTGACAAACACTCGAGAGAGAGATCCTCCCAAGTGTAGATGCTGCTGGGTGCTAACTGATTCAGCCACGCTCTGGCCGAGCCCTCTAACAGGAGAGGCAAATGCTTCATGGCCACCTCATCATTGCCACCGCCAATCTGTACAGCCACTCGGTAATCTTCGAGCCAAGTGTCAGTCTTAGACTCACCGGTGAACTTGCTGACTCCAGTCACCAACCGAAAGTTGGGAGGAATCACTGCGGCCCTGATGGCTCGACTGAAACACTCTGGCCCCAAAACACGTACTCTGCTGCTGGCAGGCGCATCTCTGTTGTGACCTTCCCGATGAGCCCTGTTCCTGTCAACCAAACCTTGAACGAGGATAGATCTCGCGTCAAAGCCTGGGTCCCTGGGGTCGACTGGAATCCTCTGCCCAACACTATGAGGGCGCCTGTCATCTCGATGTCGAGGCGCATATGACCCACTCCTCGGGGAAGGGGTTGGCACTCGAGGCCGATCATCACGATCGGATCGGTGATCATACTGCTCATTCCTTCTGTACTGATCATGTCGGTCACCATGTCCCTCACGCCTCGGGGGCGACCTCGGGCTGTGAGCCGACTGGACTGTATCTGTTGCAACGGATCGACTGTGGATCCTATTCCGCGACTGAGAAACAGCGGAATTCTGGTTTCCTGCCGCCCGGAGCAACGCCCTGATCTGCAACAAGCCCCTGCCAGCCTCCGATTGGGAGGGCTAAATCGATTCTGCTATATGAGCCGCGGCTGCCAAATTCTGAACTGGGGTCCGATATACCTGCGTAGGCGGGAAGAGCTGACGTCGACTGGACTCGGGAGCTTGCTGTCGTCGACTGGGCTCAGGAGCTCGCTGACGCGCTTGCTCGTCGAGTACTCGCTGTAGGTTTTCCAATCGAGTGCGCTCGGCCAGGTTAGCCAAGCACGCGTCCTCCAAGGCCCGGGCCTCGGGGGTTTCTCCGACAATAGGAGTGTGGAGTGCGTCCATGTTCCGGCGGCGAAGCTCCTCTCGCTGCAATGACGTGAGAGGTTCAGGGAGATACTCATCGTGGGGATGCGACGGGTTGCCCCCGCCCGCGCCTCCATCAGCGCGAGGGAAACCAGGAGCACTGTGTATTCCATCGACCGCCAGAACCTCAGCCGCTGGGTCGCTGCTGTCGCACTCGGATGAGGCCTCCGCGGAGCCAGTTGATAGGTCGAACAGGCCGTAGAGGGATTCGTCGGGCTCGATTGCCGCGACTTGTGGGGCTGCCGACTGGCGGGCCACGGCATGCCTCACCCACCTCTAATGTCTCGACCGGCCGGAGTGCTTGCGCTGGTGGGAGACAGGGCGGGAAGATGACACGGGAGCCGACCGATACTGGGTCGACGACTGCCGCAGGAGGACGCCACGAACGCATGCGCGGAAGTGCGTCGCACCGTGGACGGGGAGCGCGTCGATGTCGAGTGGTGCCTCCTGAAGCCATGCGGAGTCGTCGGCGATGAACATGAGCGCGCCGAGGCGGATCTCGCGGCCCTTCACCAAAACTCCGCATGAAACCATGATCAAAGGGGTCGGAAAGATCGCAACTTCTCCAATCAGGCGCTAAGATTCCTGCCCCACGGTGGGCGCCAACTGTCGTGGTTCTAACTCTGACAGTGATGTAGGGGGATGTGTATGGAGAGGCTAGATCTTAGCTATTGGGAAGTTGTAAACACACCAAGATGTACGAGTTCAGGCCCTTCACGGAGGAAGTAACAGCCCTACGTCTCGGTGCCCGGAGGCGGTCGATTGGATTATAGGCATGTGAATAACAGAGGTGCGAACCCTTCATACTGGGGAGGGGGGTGGCTTATATAGAGTTCGCCGGCCCCCTCCTGCCCTCAGTAATGCAGGGTTTAAGGTACATTTAAGGTCGGGCGTTACTGGTAACGCCCCTAATAAAGTGCTATAATGGCCATAAAGACTACTTAACAGCTGACCGTTTGCCTGCGGAGTGACTATAGGTCTCCTGGCAGTCGAGTGGTTGGCTTCATGGTCGAGTGATAGCTTCTTGGTCGAGTGGGATACCTTCAAGTCGATTGAAAGGTGACTTCTTCTAGGGATGTCCTAGGGTAGGGCTCTTTGGACAGGTCCGTGCCCCTACCCTAGGTACATGGCTTCATCACATGGCGCTCAAGGATGGGGCCCGCACCTGGCTCCTGAATCTGGCTCCAGGCACGATCTCCTCCTGGGACGAGATGCGCACCCGCTTCATCGCCAACTTCCAAGGTACTCGTGACCGGCCACCCGCCGTGAGCGACATGTGCCGCATCAAGCAACAACCCGGGGAGACCATGCAAAAGTACATCCAGCGCTTCAACAACGCACGCCTCAAGATTCCCAAGGTGACTGAGGAGGCCATCATCTCAGCCTTCTCCGACGGCGTGCGTGATGTCAAGATGAAGGAGGAGCTGGCGATGCATGAAGACCTGTGCACTTCCTTGGAGCTGTTCAACTTGGCGACCAAGTGCGCCAGGGCTGAGGAAGGGCGTCTCTCCCTCCTCGAGCTGCCTGCCGCAGACCCAGAAGAGAAGAAGCCCAAGGCCAAGGACGTGAGGTGCAAGGGGGCTGCCGTGCTCGCGGTAGAACCAGACACCAAGCGGGGAAGAGATCAGCCCGAACCTTCCAAGGGCAGCCGGTACTGTGTGTACCACGACCTCCACACCCACAACACCAATGAATGTCAAGAGCTCCGAGCCGTGCAAGAAGGAAGGATCGGCCGTCGCCCCGACCGCGGTGACCGGGGCTACGGTCGAGCAGGAGGAAGGAACGCAGGATGCTGGGAAGACCGTGGCCCGCGTCAAGGGTGGCACGATCAACCTCGCGAGGATCGCTGGCAAGACCCGCCTCGCGAGGGAGACTGGATGGATCAGCCTCGCGAGGATCGCCCACATGGCAATGCAGGCCTCCCTCCGCTGCCGCCGCAGCCAAGGAGAAACGAGGACCGCCACCAAGACGAGGGGGCTGGGGGCTTCCAGGAGCCGCGCGCGATCGCCTGCTTCCTGGGCGGGGCTCAGGCCCCAGCCTCTCAATGCATCTTCAAGCAGTTCGCCCGCGAAGTGAATGCAGTCCTCCCCAGGCTTGAAGCCACGCGCCCTCTCAGGTGGTCGGTGTGCGCCATCATGTTCAGCTCAGCAGATCATCTCAAGTGTGCGGCTACAGCCGGAGTCCTCCCGATGCTTTGTTCCTCAATCATCAGCAACATGGTGGTCACCAGGACCCTCATCGATGGCGGGGCAGGGCTCACCGTCTTGTCCGTGGAAACATTCAACAATGTCCAAGTGCCCTACAGCCAGCTTCAGCCAACCAGGCCCTTCTCGGGAATCACCGACGGCTCCACGGTCCCGATTGGACAGGTCCGCCTCCCTATCACCTTCGGGGCACGCGACAACTACCGCACCGAGCACATCGACTTCGACGTCGCTCACATTCGCCTGCCATACAATGCCATCCTTGGGTACCCGGCGCTGGCCAAGTTCATGGCCGTAACTCACCACGGCTACAACGTCCTCAAGATGCCAGGAAGTGGCGGAGTCATTACGGTGCCCTGTGAAGAGAAGGACGCGGTGTGTTCCCTGGAACGAGCCTTTCAGTCCGTGTCACTGGAAGACCCGGATCGCGGAAGCAGGAGGCTTCCCGAGACCGCCCCCAAGAAGAGAAGACATTGTCCGGCCCGGTCCCTCAGGAGGCAGGCCCCTCTGGGCCCGTGCCTGCCCAGCGGGAACCTCCTTCCGTCGCATAGGAAAGTGCGCCCGGCGCCCTCCTCAGGCAGGGCTCGGGGGCTCTGCCCTGGAGGGCCACTGACCTGGCTAGGGTCACGAGGGAGGCGCTTGGGCAACACATGGAGGCTTGCTTCGAAGCACGTTTCCCTCAAGAAGGAGTAAGGCAAGGAGAGCCAGACCCTCAGGAGTTCGTCAGCAAGGCCATTCAGGAGCTACATGAGTCAAGGGTCATGAAAGGCGGCCGCCATCTACCCGCAGTGGCTCCCCATCCAGGCAAGGATGGTGGGCTGCGCGTCTGCATCGACATACCAGGGCTCAACCGAGTCGCCTCTCTGGAGCGCCTCTGGCCCTCGCGAGTGGGGTGCTGCGGAGGTCCACCCCACAGCTACGTTTGCATGCCTTACGGCTTGCCGAATGCGGTTGTCACGTACCAGCGCCTCATGAGGGGCATCATGGAGGCACAAGAGGCCAGGCGTTCCGTAGCCCTGGCGGAGATGGAGATGGCCCGCAGGGAGCCACCAGCGCCTCCGGAGCCTCCTGAGGCCCCTGGGCCCGGGGGCTCGTGAGGATCGGCTTCCGCAGCCCACCGAGTCTGCTACACCAACACCCCTTCGTCCTCAACGTCATCAGGTGAAATCTTTCAAGTTTTACTTCCAGCTGGGAGCGCCCCCCCAGGGCTGCATTATTCCCAGGCCGCGTGGGTCCGTCCCTGCGGCATGTATCCCTTTTATTTCATGTTGTTAGCTTACCTTGTTGGGGGCACCCCTCGGGCTGCATGATCCCCAAGTCGCTCAGGCCAGACCCAATGATGTCCGCCTTCCCAGCATCCATTTGAATGAATCCACTCCTTCGCGGCTAATGTGTTTGACCTAGTTGCCCACTCAACTAACGCCAACTCACGGAACTGCTGCCAAACGGCATGACGCTTGCGCATGGGTCCGTCCCTGCAACACCGACAAACCTGAATGGCTGAGCTCTAGCCGCGGCAGCCCCGCATGGCGCCACCTCGTCAAGCCTTCAGTGCCTAATCGCCCCTCGGAAGCAACCAACGGCTGAGTGTCAATTGTCATGGCAACCCCTTGTTTTTTCTATGATAGGTCTACAGGATCTCCTGAAGGAGCTGCGTCAGGCGAGACCCTTGCGGTGTCTCCTTCGCTCTCATCCGCGCGAACCGCTTGCACGTTAAAGGGGGGGTGCCTGAGCATCGCGATTCAGAGCTCCTACTGGCTCTCCAGCCCTCACCCTCTAGCCTTGTCCATGGCATTGCGACCTGGCATACCAGCGACGGCTGAGACTCGCTCGAGGGCCGGGACCCGAGGACGTAGAGCATAAAGTGGAGCAAAGGCGAGAGGGGAGGGACACGCGAGGACCTCGCCGAGCAACCTCGCGCCTGCCGATGCACGGACCCGATGACACACCATAGAACGACCCCTGATTCTCGAGATAAGTCACCACCCGGAAGCACCAGCTACCGTGGCATCACGCCCGCACCTAATGCAATCCCCTGTTAATGACGCCGCTCTCCTTTCTCACCAAGCGACGGCTGCTTGAGCGCCAAAGGGGACCTCCTAAGCATCGCGACTCAGGGGCTCTTACCGGACTCCGGGTCGCTCACCTCCTGGCCTTGACCACGGCATCGCGACCTGGCATACCAGCGATGGCTGAAGATGCCTTGGGACTGGGACCAGTCGGCACAGAGCACCAAGCCCTCGTGAGGTTCGAAAGGGAGGACAGAACTAAGACGGAATGAGCAACTCGCACAGTTCTACGACAAGGGTTGTATTAACAAAACAGGATCACAAGCACCTTACAAGCCCCCACGGGACGCGTCTTTGATTCCTCGCAGGGAACATATCCTAAAGGGACACTAACTACGCGTGCCCCTGCAGAAGACGCCATCATCAATAGTGGGCCGTCAAGCACCGGCGCCAACCCCATCCAGATCAGAGTCGGCGGCGTCCTAACGAGCCCGCCCTGCTCCAGGAGCGGCGCCGACTCGGGGGCTCGTAGCTGTCGTCGCTCGTCTCCGGAGTTGCGAAGAGCTCGCCGAAGTCGCTGGAACCTCCGACGCCACCACCGCCTGAGGAGCCGCCAAGGGAGCGGTCGGCGGGCCTAGTCCTCGCCGCAGCAGGGTCCCGACCACTTCTCCCGGGGCAGCACTCCAGCAGGCGCCCGTTCGCATCGAAGACCTTGAAGAACATCACCGAAGCACCGTTGTACTCCAAGTGGATCGCGAAGGCGCCTCTTGTCCTACAAACCCGAGCGATTTCGCTCCAGTCTCGATTCATGAAGACCTCGCCCGAGGCAACGACCGCGACCTCTGCCTCGGTCGCGAGGGTGCTGCAGCCGGCGTGCTGCAGCCAAAGCTCCAGGGGCTCCCCCCGCGGGACGATGGAGGCGAAGAAGGGAGGAAGGCGAATCCAAGACCGAGGAGGCATGGCGACATGGAGCACGAGCTCTCGGGAGGAGCCCTCGGTGTGGACCCCAGGGGGAACGACCCACACCTTCATGACCCGTCGGCACCGACGGCGGCGCCGCCCGTGGCGATCAGCATTAGCTCCTTCAGGGCCCTCGATGTGGGCATACAAGGGAAGCGGGAACCCCGGCGGTGCCCGCTCGCACCAAGGCCTCAGCACCACTTGATGGGCCCCCTTGTCCGGGCCACGGAGGACGAGCCATTTCTTCGGTGGGAGCGGGTCAGGTTCCTCTCGAGGAGCCTTTCCCTTCTCTACCGTTGAGAACCGGCGGATCGGAGCCATCACAGCAAGATGGAGCAAGGACCGGGAAGAAGGAGAAGCAAGGGGGGATGAACTGGAAGGGCGCACGCCGTTCCGTACTTATGGCCGGCGAAGGCCAACCGTCAACCTCCATGATCGCAGGTAATCATGACCCGCTTTGCATGCAGGGACTTTTCCAATCCGTGCAGTTGCTAAGGCGCCATGGGGAAGTGGAGACGCCCACGTCCAATCAACCGCCACGCGGCGCCCAAGGCCGCAGGCTGTTAGGGCCCGTGGCGCTTCGCTCTTGCCCTTCCGCCTCCCTGCACGGCCAAGTCCGGGCGCGCCTTGGGCCCGGGGGTTACTGTCGGCGTTCTGGGAACGGGGGTCCCCATACTTGCCTGCCTGCGGCCTGCGGCGTGGCTCAAAGGGGGGCCCAGCACGGCCCATCTTCACCAACACAGACCCAAGACCCTCGCGAGGGGCCAAGCCTCGTGAGGCGGACGACGCGGAGCTTCCTTAGGCACAGCCTCATCAGGCTGGCTCACGAGGAGGCGGAGAGATCAAGTCGGGGTACCTCACGAGGTGCCCGTGACGCAAGCCATGACGACCAAAGGCGCCAGGCAGGTGCCAGCCCGCGCAGCATCCTCCTTTCCTCTTTGATGCAAAGGGAGCAAGCGCGACCGCGGAGTACCGAGGCATCAGGAAAAGGTTGCCATTTCGGTGCAACAAGACCAAGACCAGGAGGACTACAAGACGGAGGTCATTGTGGAGCCCAAGACGGGGTCACCACCAGAGCTTTGTGCAGGCGAAGACTACTTTTGACAAGATAGCTGGTACTAGCTGTCCCCCTTCAAATTAGCCCGACATTGTTGGCTCCCTTCCCGCTCGATATTTGGGAAGAGGACCAAGGCCTCTATAAATAGGACCAACCACCCACAGAACGGGGGCAGAGAGAAAGAGAGGGAGGAGAAGAAGGACGAGATAAGGAAAAGAGAGAGAGAGAGAAGGGTGACTGAACTCCTCCCAGCAGGTCATCGCCCCAGCCAAGAGCACACCCTCGCGAGGCTGTTCTTCCTTGTATTGTTCATCATCATCAGCCCAAGAGGCAATCCACCACACCACACACTATAGTAGGGTATTACACCACAACGGTGGCCCGAACCAGTATAAACCCTAAGTCATTCGTGTTGTTCTTTCCATTGCTTAGATCTTAGCGAGGCGGAGGGGTGCAGGTAGGTAGGAGGCGAAATCTCTGCGTGCACCCCAGTGTTCAAACCTCAAGGGTCTGCCGAAAACCGAAATCCGACACGGTCGTCGCCCCCGGCTCTGAGGATGGCCTCCTCATACGCCAGCAGGAAAACCAACGGGTCCGCCGCGCCGTTGTAGCGCGGCGGCATCTCGGGCTTGAACTTGCACGACCACTGCACCTGTCGCATGGTGGGGGCCAAGGCCTGGAGCCCCCTGGCCCCAGCGCTGGCGCCTGCTGCCGGAGCGGGCGGCGCGTTGTCCGCCATGAGGACGGAACGCGGTGTTGGTGGAGAGCGGGTCGTCGGAAGGAAGAACACCGACGCACCCCTACCTGGCGCGCCAAATGTCGGATTTCGGGTTCCAGCAGACCCTTGAGGTTCGAACACTGGGGTGCGCATGGAGATCTCTCCCCTACCAATCTACGTCCGATCTTCTCGTGCGAACTAAACTGGAAACGATGAACAACACAAGAGACACGGGGTTTATACTGGTTCAGGCCACCATTGTGGTGTAATACCCTACTCCAGTGTGTGGTGTGGTGGATTGCCTCTGGGGCTGATGATGAACAGTACAAGGGAAGAACAGCCTCGCGAGAGGTGTTGTTGAGCTGGTGCGGTGTGTTCTACTTGGTCTCTGCTCGATGCCTCTACTCTGTGGTGGCTAACCCTATTCATAGAGGCCCTAGGCCTCTCCCCAAATAATTGAGCCGGAAGGGCGCCAACAATTCGCCATTTTGAAGGGGAACATCTGGTACAAGTTATCCTGACCAAAGGTGGTCTTCGGCTGCTAAAAGCGCTGGTTATGGCGCCGTCTTGGGCTCCATGGTGACCTCCATCTGGCCATTCGGCTGGTCTTGGTCTCGTTGCACCGGAATGGTAAGCTTTGCCTGATAACTTGGCCTGTGCTTGCCCCTTTTGCACCAAAGGGGAAACAAGGACTCTGCGCAGGCCGGCGCCCGCCTGGCCTTAATCGTCATGGCTTGCGTCACGGGATCCTTGTGAGGTACCCTTGCATTGATCTCTCCGCCTCCTCGCGAGCCTGCCTGATGAGGCCGCTCCTCAGGAAGCTTCATGTCGTCCGCCCCGCGAGGCTTGGCCCCTCGCAAGGGTCTTGAGCTTGAGCTGATGAAGATGGGCCGTGCTGGGCCCCCACTTGAGCCACGCCGCAGGCCGCAGGCAGGGAAGTCTGGGGACCCCCATTCCCAGAATGCCAACACCCCCAGCCGGTGCTTGCTGCGCTAATCAGCAAAGAGCCTTTACTACTTTACATTGCAGCCACTGGACAAGTTGTCAGTACAGTACTCACGGTCGAGCGGGAAGAAGAAGGAAAAGCTTATAAAGTTCAGCACCCAGTGTATTATCTCTCTAAAGTTTTGACTCCATCCAAGCAGAGATATCCACATTATCAGAAGCTTGTCCATGGAATATACATGACCATGAAAAAGGTTGCACACTATTTCACTAATCACTCCATTACAGTCGTCAGTGATGCACCATTATCTGAAATTCTGAACAGCAGAGATGCAACTGGTCGAGTGGCAAAATGGGCGATTGAACTCCTTCCATTGGATATCAAGTTTGAGGCAAAGAAAGCTATCAAGTCCCAAGCAATCACAGATTTCCTTGCCGAGTGGATCGAGCAACAACTGCCGACTCAAGTTCACTCGGAGCATTGGACCATGTTCTTCGATGGCTCCAAGATGCTAAATGGTTCCAGTGTTGGGGTAGTGTTGGTATCCCCCCATGGAGACAAGCTTAGCTATGTTCTCAAGATTCATTTTGATTCTTCCAACAATCAAGCTGAATATGAAGCACTTTTATACGGGTTGCATATGGCCATTTCACTCGGCGTCCGTCGCCTTATGGTCTATGGTGACTCGGATTTGGTGGTTAATCAAGTGATGAAAGAGAGGGATGTCAGGAGCCCAGCCATGACTGGTTATTGCAACGCAATAAGAAAGTTGGAAAAGAAGTTTTAAGGGTTGGAGCTTCACCATATACCCCGACTGAAAAATCAAGCTGCAGATGAATTGGCAAAGATAGGATCTAAGAGAGAGGCCATTCCCAGCAATGTGTTTTTGGAGCATATTCATTCACCTTCATTTCAGGAAGATCCTTTCACTGAAGAGCCCCCACAGCCTAAGAGCACCACAGATCCGACTAAAGTCAAAATCCCAGCCGTGGTCGACTTAGTCATGGAAGTTTTAGTTGTCACTCCCGACTGGACAGTGCCATAAGTTGCATACATTCTTAGGAAAGAACTTCCAGAGGAAGAAGAAGAGGCTCGACAGATCGTCCGACGATCTAAAGCCTTTACTATGATAAAAGGTCAGTTGTTTAGAGAAAGTGTAACTGGAGTCTGCCAGAAATGCATCACGCCAGAAGAAGGCCGAATGATCCTGTATGATATTCACTCGGGGACCTTTGGTCACCATGCGTCCTCTCAGACCATCGTGGCCAAAGCATACCAAGCCGGATTTTACTAGCCACATGCCAACGAGATGGCGAAAGAAATAGTAGACAAATGTGAAGGCTGTCAGTTTTACTCCAACATGTCCCATAAGCCTGCGTCAGCTCTGAAGACTATTCCACTCGTCTGGCCTTTCGCTGTCTGGGGATTGGATATGGTTGGACCTCGGAGGACTGGCAGGAGTGGATTTACCCATGTGCTGGTAGCAGTCGACAAGTTTACCAAATGGATTGAAGCCAAGCCCATTAAAACATTGAAGTAAGTACAACTATAAGTTTCATCAGAGAACTGACATTCAGATATGGTGTTCTGCACAACATCATCACGGATAATGGGTTGAACTTCGACTCTAATGAGTTCAGAGCCTTTTGTGCTTCCCAAGGCATGAGGGTTGATTACGCTTCAGTCGCCCATCCTCAGTCGAATGGGCAGGCTGAAAGAGCAAATGGATTGATTCTCAAAGGACTGAAACCTCGATTGATGCGTGACCTCAAGCATGCAGCAGCTGCCTGGGTCGATGAACTTCCATTAGTACTTTGGGGATTGAGGACAACTCCTAATTGGTCGACTGGACGAACTCCATTCTTCTTAGTCTATGGAGCTGAAGCTATACTCTTGAGTGATTTGCCTCACAATGCGCCCCGAGTCGAGCTCTTCTCAGAAGAAGAAGCGGAACAAGCATGGCAAGATGTAGTCGATCTCCTGGAAGAGGAAAGAGAGATGGCCTTGATTCGGTCGACCATTTATCAGCAAGACCTGCGTTGATTCCACGCCAGAAACATAAGGGGTCGGGCATTTCAGGAAGGAGACTTGGTTCTTCGAGTGGACCAGCAGAAGCCACACAAGCTCGCTCCTGCTTGGGAAGGCCCCTTCGTCATCACCAGAGTGCTCCACAACGGAGCATATCGTCTTTTCAATGTGGAACACAATAAAGACGAGCCACGTGCTTGGAATGCGGAGCTGCTCCGTCCCTTTTACTCTTAAGCATTCAGACTGTTGAGATGTAATAAGAAATACCTTTTTTGATTATCAAAGACATAATTTTTCAGTCTTTTGAATGATTGTTGTTCAATTTTTACATGTTCTAAATCCCCCAGTGGGTGCCTTAGCTGCGAATCCATTTTGCCTAAGTTAAAAAAATCCTATCGAGTGGTGAGCCAACCTCTCACTCGGGGGCTTAGCTGCGAATCCGTTTCGCCTAAGTTTAAAAAATCCTACCCAGTGTTGAGCCAGCCTCTCACTCGGGGGCTTAGCTACAGTCCAGTACTCGCCTAAGTTTGAAAAATCCTACTGAGTGGTGAGCCAGCCTCTTAGTCGGGGGCTTAGCTGCAGTCTAGTACTCGCCTAAGTTTGAAAAAATCCTACCGAGTGGTGAGCCAGCCTCTCACTCGGG
>NC_041382.1:669482767-669514308 GCF_002162155.2 Triticum dicoccoides | reverse complement strand
GGGGGCTTAGCTATAGTCGAGTACTCGCCTAAATGTAAAAAATCCTACCGAATGGTGGGCGATCCTCCCACTCGGGGGCTTAGCTATAGTCCAGTACTCGCCTAAGTGTAAAAAATCCTACCGAGTGGTGAGCGATCCTCCCACTCGGGGGCTTAGCTGCAATCCAGTACTCACCTAAGTTTGAAAAAATCCTACCGAGTGGTGAGCCAGCCTCTCACTAGGGGGCTTAGCTGCAGTCCATTGCTCGCCTAAGTTTGAAAAAATCCTACCGAGTGGTGAGCCAGCCTCTCACTCGGGGGCTTAGCTGCAGTCCAGTACTCGCCTAAGTTTGAAAAATCTTACCGATTGGTGCAGGTCGACCACGACCCCCCCGGGGCTGCACCGTCAAGAAGAAGGACGAGATTGTGCGAGCGATCCTCCCACTCAGGGGCTTAGCCAAGGCAAGCTGCTTTCAGGGACGTCAAGACCATTGCTGAATGCCTCGGTGATGAGCCGATCAACGCTGCTCAGGGCTCGTCCAACAGGTCGACTGCGGCCTCTTCCTCAGAAGCTGCGTCAAAAGTACAAGAACCAATCCGAGTAAAGAACAAGTTCCGCTCGAAGACAAACACAACATATTCAAGGATAAACCCAGTTCAGATAAATCCAAAGGTTCCAAACCGCGGATTAAAGTGCTCGGGCGTCAGGCCCGAAGGAGTTTCAACGATTACAAAATCACTCGGCATTCTGAGGCAAATAAGGGTGAGGCATAATGTTTTTTGATCACTTGTCAAGAGAAGGGCTGGCTGGATCACATAAGCTGTCAAGATCAATGCTGTCCGCAATGCGAGTGGCAGCCTCAAGGAAGGTGTCCATGAAGGACTGGAAGGTGTGCTTCTTAGTATTCACAACCTTGAGGGCTGCCAACTTGTCTTCTCTGGCGTCCTTGCAGTGCACTCAGACCAACGACAGGCCGATGTCAGCGCCATAGCGATCAGATGAATTCGTCCACTGCTGCACTCGGCCAGGGATCTGATAGAGTCGAGTCATCAGCGACTCGAGATCTTGAGAAAGTTCTGCCTGAGGCCAGAGTTCGGCGTCAACCCGAGTCATTGCCGCCTTCAGTCGAGCCAGATAAGCAACGGTGCCGTCCAAGCGTGATTCCAACCGCAGCAAGTTCATCGCAACGTCATCTTTCACCAGAAAATTGATGGGGTTGAGACCTGTCTCGACCCGCCCGGTCTCAGCTTGAAAATCCTGACAAAGTTCTGCACAATGATGAAAAATAGTGAGTTGACAATATAACAACATATTTCAATCGACGACAGCTAACCAGTCGAGCGGCAGTACCTTCAAGCTTCAGAACTAGTTTTGCGGCAAGTTGTCCCAGATAGGATTCTAGCTCGCCTGTCCTAGCTTTGAGACTTCCAACTTCATTGGTCAGGTTCTCCTTGTCCTTCTTCAGTTTCTCAACTTCCCGATTGGCTTCAGAGATGGCAGTCTTCAACTTCGTGTTCTCCTCTTCCAACTTGCCAACTGAAGCCAGTTTCTTGTCCGCAAGTGCTGTCTTCTCTCATGCTTCCTTGTAGACAACAGGAAGGTCCTGATCCTTCTTCTCCAGAGCTTCCTTCATTCTCTCTAAAGAAACAACACTCTTCAGACGAGCCTAAAGCTGACGGTTTTCACTATGCACATCTGCTTGTGTGAAGTCACTCGGTTCAAAGAGACTGAAAGAAAAAACACTGAAAGGTGCGAGCTACTAGGTGGACAAGTGTCGATTGATTACCTCCCATGATGGCTATTTCTTCTTGAGCAGTATTGAGGTTCTTCTTTGCAAGTTCAAGATCAAGTTCGAGGCTGATGTGCTTCTTGTCTAACTCAGAAAGCCTAGCTCCAAGATCACAACACCTCTGCAGTCAGCGAGAGAGATATATCAGTCGACAGAAATAAGAGACAATGAGAGTGAAAGGTTACTCTAAGACTACTACCGAATAAAATATTCAAAAGTAGTCTCGGGGACTACACCCAATGGGTGCACTTAGCATGCCCCCACTGCTTTAGATCAAGACTCAGCATGATCTGCCCAGCATGAGTAAAGAAAACATAGATTCTCAGACCTTAGTTGACTGCCAGCAGTTGACCGTGGTCTCGGGGACTACACCTAGTGGGTGCACTCGGCATGTCCCCATTGGTCCTGACAGAATACTAAAACTCAGCACGAGTCGAGTGGAGCGGAAGACTTCCTAAACTCTACAAACAGGCACACCCCAGTGGGTGATGAGATATAAAAAAGCATTCAAAAGTTCAGTCGGGAGTTCACTAACCTTAACATTGGTCTGCAGAGCGGTGCTGGCATTATAGGCCACGTGGCTGGCCTCATGCATCACCTTCACATGCTCCATAACAAGGTTCACATGGCGAAGAGCCTCCCTGGCAGCACTTGGTGAATCATCTAGGGTCTGGTATGCAGCAAAGAGTGATGGCTCCAAGGTGGCCAAGGAAACTACTGGGTCGGATGCGTGGAGTTGCACTGGAGCAGCAGGAGCCGGAGCAGTTGACCCCGACAGACGACCAGTCGTCAGCGGGTTGGCGAATGTGACGTTGGTCCGAACCGGATCACCGGAACGCTCGACCACCGCCTCAAGCACCGGCGTTGACTGAGGGACTTGAACTTCAAGCCCTCTCCTGCTTGATCCCCCGCCTCTCCTCCTCCTCCCCTGTAGAGGCACTTCTTCTTCTTCATCATCGGGAAGTATGACGATGTCTCGCGGAACTGCAGCGAAAGCAAAACATCGGAAATTCAGCCGATCGATAACTCAATCGACTAATGAGTTCTGGTCGAACAGACTTACCAGCTCGGGAGGTGGCCGCATCGTCGGTGTCCTCGTCTCTTGGAGCTTTGTTGATATCCATGTCAGTCGCAGCAGAGGCTGGGATAGAAATATACATGACCCATTCAGTCAGAATAGAAGCTTCAGTCATCCTAGATAAATGCAAGAAAGATACTCACCCTGAAGCAATAGGGACGTCCATCTTGATCCTCGGCAAAGTCTTCCGAGTCTTTGGAGGAGCAACCTTGGGCTTCTTGGCGATCTTCTCTGTTGGCTCCGGAGTCGACGTCCGAGTGCGCTTCTGTGTGTGGGTACTTGGAGCCACGTTCTTTCTGTGCCCGCCTGCCGGGTCATGGTGTTGCTTGGATCGGTGTTCAGAGCGCGGCAGCGAGTCAACCGCTTCCTCGTCGTCTGAATCCTCGCTTTCCTCCTCCTCGTCGTCATCCGAAGATTCCCATTCACCGCTCTGCTCTGTGCTGGCCTCTCCCTCTTGGTCCTGCTCTAGAACTTGTTCACCGTCGGGCATCGAATAGATGTCAGTAAAAACCTACAAGGCAAGAAGTTGAGTGAAAGTCAGTCGAGCTCAAGGACAGTCAGAATGTGCATGCAAAGGCAGTCGGAATAAAGAACATACCTTGTTAGGCTGATTGTCGACACTGTAGGGGACGACTCTCCTAGCCCCTCTAGGGTTGTCCTAGTTGCCTGTAATGCTCTTCAACCACATGGCCACGGTCTTGGCTGGAACTTCCTATGGATGAACACGAGCGGTGTCGTCAGCCGCAGAGTACAGCCACATGGCATGGTCACGTGCCTAAAGAGGCTGGATGTGTCGACTGAGGAATACTTCCAGTAGGTGCATGCCAGTGACACCCTAATTGAGCAGTTGGACCACTTTCTCAACCAGCATCTTCGTCTCCACGTTCTAAGCAGCAGTCACTTTTAGTGAAGAAGGAGTTTGGACACGGTCAAAAGTGAAGTGGGGAAGGCCGGTCTACTGACCCGGAGTTGGGAGGTCCTGGCAGTAGAACCAGGTCGACTGCCAGCGCCTAACCGACTCAGGTAGAGTCATGGAAGGGAAAGAACTCCTCTGCCTCTTCTGGATACCCAAACCCCCACACATATGAATGACATGGGTTTTCTCGTCACTCGTTTTCGCTTTTTTCACCGATTGGGAACGGATGGTGAAAATATGTTTGAAAAGACCATAGTGCAGTCGACACCCCAAAAAGTTTTCACACATCGACATGAACGCGGCAAGGTATGTGATGGTATTGGAGAAAAGTGATGGAGTTGGGCACTGAAGAAATTCAAGAAGCCCCGGAAGAAGGGGTGTGGAGGAAGCGAGAAGCCCTGGTCGACATGGGTGGCAAGCAGTACACACTCACCCGGTCGAGGCTGCGGCTCCATCTCCCCCTCAGGCAGCCTTGCCGCACCCTTGGTGATTAGCCCGGATTCCAGCAGCTCGTCCAAATCCTCCTGCCGGAGCGAAGACCGGATCCAATCGCCCTGGATCCAGCCTGGCGGCAACCCCGAGCGCGATGACGACCCGCGGTTCTGCTTCTTGCCCTTCGCCGCCCCCGTGGCCTTCTTCGCGCATTCCAGCGCCGCCGTCTTGTCTTTCACCATGGTGGCGGACCGGCGGCGTTGAGAGTAGAGGAGCCGGATGCGGTGGAGAAGCAGAGGAAGAAGAAAGAAAAACAGACGCGAACAGTGCATGCGCCTCGACTCCGTCACCTTATAATGGGCCGCTTCCGAGTGGCTGACGCGTGGGACCGAGCGATCCTATCAAATCCCGCAACAGTCGCGTGCAATGTACGTGGCGAAAAAGGTGGTGCGGAGATCGAGGCACTATTGTTTATCCGCCCCTCTTACTTCGGCGTGCCCCGTCCCGCGCACTTCCCCAAAATTTTGTATCCCGTGAAATCCAGGATACCCTGCTATCAATCGCGCCAAAGATTCTGCACCCCAAGACAGCACTCGGCAGATGATGCTACAAGTTCAGTCGGCAACTCTCTGAATGGATCAAGGCGACTGAATCAAGGCTGAAGTACCAACCTAAGCCTTCCGTCCTGCATAAAACACTCGCGAGACACAAAGCTTGGAAAAAGTTCAACTTCATACTACTTTCCACTCAAACCTTAATCCATTTGGGGGCTACTGATGAGGATACAGACCTAGGGTAGGGTCATAGGCCTGACCTATATGTCCTACCCAAGGTCACTACCCTAGAAGATAAGAAGTCCAAGAGGCAACGAAGAACCCTCAGTCAAAGGTGTCGAGTGCAATCTACTCGACCAATCATATCACTCGGGTACCCCTCCTACCTGTTATCACTCGACCATATGAGGAATCACTCGCCTACTGAAGGCCAGGAGTCACTCAGCATTGCAACGGTCAGACGTTCACTCTATAGTCTTTAAGGTCATTAATAGCACTTAAGGCTGGCCTTATCAGTAACACCCCTACTTCATGTACATTAAGCCCCTTGTAATGGAGGATGGCTGGGGTCCTGGCGCACTCTATATAAGCCACCCCCTCCTCTAGGACAAGGGTTCGCACCCCCTGTAACACCACGCACATATAATCCAGTTGACCGCCTCCGGGCACCGAGACGTATGGCTATTACTTCCTCTGCGAAGGGCCTGAACTCGTAAATCTCATGTGTACACCTTCACCATACCTGAGATCTTGCCTCTCCATACCTACCCCCCTTTATACTGTCAGTCTTAGAACCACGACAGGTATGTGTAACGCCCTCGATGCGGCTATATCTCCCACGTGCCGAAGCACGACTTAGAGGCATAACCGCATTGAAAGCAATGTCGCAAGTGAGGTAATCTTCGCAAACAACCCATGTAATACATCAAGGGAAAAGATACATAGTTGGCTTACAATCGCCACTTCACACAATTACATGAATAAGCATTACATCATACAAATACAATCAAGGTCCGACTACGGAACCAAAATAAAAGAAGAACGCCAAATGCGACAAGGTCCCCGATCGACCCCAACTGCGCTCCACTACTGATCATCTAGAACGAAACAACACAAAGGACAAGATCTTCATCGAGCTCCTCCTTGAGCTTGGTTGCATCATCTGCACGGTTCAACGGCACTTACAAGCTGGTTTTGGAAGTATCTGTGAGCCACGGGGACTCAGCAATCTCGCACCCTCGTGATCAAGACTATTTAAGCTTATAGGTAAGGCAAGGTAAATATGTGGAGCTGTAGCAAGCGACTATCATATAGGGTGGCTAACTTGTTCGCAAAAGAGAGCGAGAAGAGAAGGCAAAAGCACGGTCGAACAACTATGATCAAGAAGTGATCCTAAAACAACCTATGTCAGGCATAACTCCAACACCGTGTTCACTTCCCGGACTCCGACGGAAAGAGACCATCACGGTTACACACGTGGTTGATGCATTTTAATTAAGGTCAACTTCAGGTTTTCTACAACCGGACATTAACAAATTCCCGTCTGCCCATAACCACGGGCACGGCTTTCGAAAGTTCAAATCCCTGCAGGGGTGTCCCAACTTAGCCCATCACAAGCTCTCACGGTCAATGAAGGAATAGACCTTCTAGCGGGAAGACCCGATCAGGCTCGGAATCCCGGTTACAAGACATTTCGACAGGTAAAACAAGACCAGCAAGACCGCCCGATGCGCCGAAATCCTGATAGGAGCTGCACATATCTCGTTCTCAGGGCAACACCGGATGAGCGCTCCGTACAACTAAAACCAGCCCTAAAGTTTCCCCGAGGTGGCGCTGCAAAGGACTCTAGTTCGGACCAACACTTAGACAAGCACTGGCCCGGGGGGGTTAAAATAAAGATGACCCTCGGGATGTGCGACTCCCAAGGGAAAAGGCTAGGGGGCGAATGGTGAAACCAAGGTTGGGCCTTGCTGGAGGAGTTTTATTCAAGGCGAACTGTCAAGGGGTTCCCATTATTACCCAACCGCGTAAGGAACGCAAAATCCGGGAACATAACACCGATATGACGGAAACTAGGGCGACAAGAGTGGAACAAAACACCAGGCATAAGGCTAAGCCTTCCACCCTTTACCAATTATATAGATGCATTAATTAAATAAGACATATTGTGATATCCCAACAAGTAAACATGTTCCAACAAGGAACAACATCTCCATGTTCCAACAAGGAACACACTTCAATCTTCACCTGCAACTAACAACGCTATAAGAGGGGCTGAGCAAAGCGGTAACATAAACAAACAACGATTTGCTAGGACAAGGTGGATTAGAGGCTTGGTTCAACAATATAGGAGGCATGATAAGCAAGTGGTAGGTATCGTAGCATAGGCATAGCAAAAGAGCGAGCTTCTAGCAAGCAAAGATAGAAGTGATTTCGAGGGTATGATCATCTTGCCTGAGATCCCGCAAGGAAGAAGAACGAGTCCATGAAGAAGACAAACAGACGTAGTCGAACGGGTCCTCACAAACGCGACGTTACCGGAACCAACCCGAAGAAGCAAACACCGAAAAGAAGCACACAACATAGTAAACAACCAACACAAGAACATGGTATGATATGCGGGATGCGGTATGCGATACATATGTGTGATTTGACAAGGGATGCATGAACCTGGCCTCAACTTGGAAATCCAAGTGTGCCACTGGAAAGGTGAGATGAAATCGCTTGAAAACGATATAAATAACGCCGGAATCGGAGTCACGGTTTGGAAATGGCGAGCAATTCAAATATGGCACCGGTCTGCAATTTACAGCAAGTAGTCAACTAAATGCAACGAGATGAACCTGCTACAGCAACCAAACATGGCATCAAAATACATGGCAGGAACACATTCATGATGCTTAACAAAAGTCTAGCACTGAGCTAGGGCCAATTCATCCATTAAGAGGTTCAAACAAGCATGGCAAAAATGCATTTGGTAAACAGATTTCAGACTTAGTGAATTTAACACTTGTCTGGAATTTCAGATCAGATAGCACACTTTGGAGCAACAAAACTATATGCTACAGGACCTAAACATGGCAAAGTAAAGCATGGCATGGAGATACTCAAATAGCTTAACAAAAGTCCCATAGTGACCTTGAGCCAAAAGGGATCAGAAAATACATTT
The DNA here is from genome assembly GCF_002162155.2 of Triticum dicoccoides. Taxonomy (NCBI): domain Eukaryota; kingdom Viridiplantae; phylum Streptophyta; class Magnoliopsida; order Poales; family Poaceae; genus Triticum; species Triticum dicoccoides. The sequence continues at coordinate 669,506,391 of NC_041382.1, read as the reverse complement.
GCAAGCATGTGAACATGACAAAAACATAATCAGTTCTTAGACTTAGTGAAAACTGGGACATGCAAAAGATATCAAGTAGGCATGTTTACGAGCTCGATGCACTCACTACAGAGCATGTCATGACAATCTAAGCATACACCCATCAGGAATACACAAAATACAAGCTAGACATGGCAAGAACAATAACATGGCATGCACGGATCAACTACAACATCATCGGCAAAATCGCTAACAAGTAGACAATCTGCCCAGATTCACGAAATAGCAAAAGTAGAGCTCGATTGACTCAACATAGGGTGCTCCATAATTGCAAACAAAGACATGGATGGATAGAGCACTACAAGATTGACAAATCATCCTTACTGTTCATCCTCAAAAGAGGCACGGATCACTAGGAAACAACATGAACATATGGGATCATGAGATAAACAGACCAAGGACTTAGTGGATTCCAAGTCCCTGAAATCAGCATTAACAAGTGCACCACTTTGCAAGCTTGTGCTAGTCACCACACACATCACAAAAATACATGGGTTGCACCTCTGGAAAGATGGCAAAACCCTTAACAAAACATATGTAGAGCACCTAGGCATATCATGCACACAATAAACATGGCAAAAATGACAAATATCTAAATAGAGCAGCAAATCTGACAATTATCTCAATTAGCACTCTTCTAACAGCATTTCGGGCATCAAAATGAACTCAAATAAAAATGATGCAATGGAATGAAATGATGTACTCTCAGAGACGAACATTTTGATATGCTATATGCCCAAAACGGAGCTACGGATGCAAAGTTATAGCACGATGAACATGAGAAAATGAACTAGGGTTTCGGGGGTAAAAGTCAACCTAGACGAGATCCAGATCTGGATCTGGCGTGTTTCCCGAGGTTGGCCGGAGTTATTGTAGGTGGCACGGTCGCCGAGGATAGCCGGGGAGGCGCTTGCCGGCGACGAGGGGCGGCGAGGAGGCGGCGGTGGCGGGCTCGGATGGCGGGGCGGCGGAGGCGAGGTGAGGCGGCGACGAGGAGGTCCGGCCGGCGGAGCTCGCTCCGGCCGGCAAAGGCGCGGCGGCGGCGGCCGGTGATGGCGCGCGGCGGCGCGGCGGAGGAACGGCCGACGAGGAGGCCGGCGGGCGATGGTGCCGCGGCTCGGGCGCGCGGGCCGGGAGGGCCTCCCGCAGGCTCACCGGGCCGGTGGCGCGGGGGCGGTGGCGCCTGCCACGTGGCGCGAGCGGATTGGGCGCGGCGATGTGTCCGGCCCGGGACGGACATTGTCCGGCGCGACAGATCTGGGGTTTTAGGGTTTCGAGGAGGGGATCCGGAATTTGGATGAGGGGGTCTATATATAGGCATAGAGGGAGCTAGGAGTGTCCAAAAGAGGTGCGGTTTTCAGCCACGCGATCGTGATCGAACGCTCTAGAAGATGGAGGAGGTTTAGGTGGGTTTTGGGCCAAATTGGAAAGGTGTTGGGCTGCAACACACACGAGGTCTTTTCGGTCCCTCGGTTAACCGTTGGAGCATCAAACGAAGTCCAAATGGTACAAAACTTGACAGGCGGTCTACCGGTAGTAAACCAAGGCCGCTTGGCAAGTCTCGGTCCAATGCGGAAATGTTTAATCCCCACACATGAAAGAAAGGTAGAAATGACCACCGGAGGAGAACGAAGCACCGGAATGCAAAACAGACAACAGGGAAAATGCTCGGATGCAAGAGACGAACACGTATGCAAATGAAATGCACATGATGACATGATATGCAATGCATGACACGCAAGCAATGACAAAGCAACAACAACGAATAACTGGACGACACCTGGCACATCGGTCTCGGGGCGTTACAACACTCCACCACTACGAGAGGATCTCATCCCGAGATCTAGAATGGCACCGAAGGGACAACGAAAAAGGAAGAGAAATGGTAAAACTAAGTTGCTTCTTTGACAAATGAGTGAGACCAAAGAACCTTGAAAAGGTTGCGCAAAATGAAAGAAAGAAAGCAACGGAGAAGAAAAAGGTTGAAAAACAGTCCGTTAAGAAAGGGGAAAATGAAGAACCGATTTGGGTGGCACTTCGGATGAAAAGAGATGAAGACTTGATAAAATGAAAGAACTTGAGCATCGGACACAACACTCCGGTTAAATGGATAGGCATGAAAATAACACGAACCCGACAAAACAAGAAGATGGTTTGAAGAGAGCAACAACACAATGCCTCCGGAATGAAAAGAATAGAAGATAGATAATTGAAATAAAAGAATGGAGAAGAAAAGGACAACTTATGCCACAAAAGAGCTTGTAAAAAGCATCCTTAGGAGAAGGGTCGAACGGAGTTGTTGGAAAATCAGCAACGAAAGCAAAAGGCTGCTTGTGGGCTTATGGCAAACATCTCAAAATCAAGATGTGAAATTCTGCCACTAACGGAAATGATAGATTGGATTGATGTCAACAAGGAGTTGAGATGCTTATTTCACCGGGTAGGATAAATGAAGAACTTGGATCAAATATGAGCACCATAAATAGCGGCAATCCTTTAGGGAAGGCTTTGGGTGAACTATAACCCAAGATAACTCCAATGACGAGATTGATGGGTTAAAATATCTGATTCATGACAACATGTGAATCATGAAACATGAACTCAAATTATCAAGAATGACATAATACCACCTTTAATGATATGGCAGAAAGAATTGCACTCCGGATTGCAAGATGAAGAAACTTAAGCTCCTTAGAAAAAAAAATCTCGATGAACACTTCGAGAATGAAATAAATCATAGATGAACCATCATGTAGAACCTCCGTGAAGAACTCCGGTAAAAAAAGGATAACGAGAAGAAAAAGAAGTTGAAAACACAAGGTGAAACCTTGTAATGATTTAAATGAATCTCCGGTGAAATATAATTGAGAGAACTTGGAACTCCTGGAAAGAAAGATGAGCACTTGAAACCAAGAATATGTATGATGAACCACTCCGGAAAAAGAATTAATCACTTGGATGAAACAAGAATAAGAATTACATTATGCTTAACCTTCACCAATTTAAATTGATGACAAGCAGCGGATTTGACATACTACTTATTCTCGTAGAGAGCATTAAGATAGATATAGCGCCAACATGGGAAAATATTGAACGAACCACCGGTAGGAGAGAAATAACAAATTAATCGATACAATAACAAAGGAAGAGAAATCTTGAACGAGCCACCGGTACGAATTGAAAACAAACGAAGTAAAAGGGGTGAATCACCGGTAAGAATTTGAAAATGGAATTGGAAAAAGGCACAAATCGCTGGGAAGAATTATAAAATGAACGAAGATGCTTGAGAGGATTTAGATACATGAGAACGAAGAGATCACGAGCCGATTAAAGATCACTTGAACGAAGCACCGGTAAAATTAGGAGAACAATAACTGAAAGCTTGGAATGAATAATTATGAGATGATGGACTCCGGATGAACAAACTGAGAAGACTCTTGAATTGCTCCGGATAGGTGAAAAGAATATCTCACAATCGCATATAATTATGAGAGGATGGCAACAAGCTAGAATCACGAATCTTGAAGAGAATGGAGCTAGATTGAGAGAAAAATTTTCTTCGGTCTTCAAAATCTGAGAATGATGACGAGAAACACCACCATGAATTATTTAGACACTCCGGAAGAATCAAAATGAAGAGGTTGAGCCAACGATGAAAAGAATTGTGAAAGATCTCGAAGAAGGCATTTGACTGATGATAAATCATTCTTACATCAAACTTCGAAAAGAAATTTGGATAGCTCCGGGAAAAATAAGAAGAGTCAGGTAAGATCCTGGAAAAAGACCTGTGGGTTAGGGCCCACTCAAAAGATACGCCGTAGAACAATTTAAAAGAGAGGATGCACCGGTTGAAATGAATTGCTAGAATGAGATAACATCCTTGAAATAGCTTGAACGGATTAAGAGTGGAAACATGAATCTTCTGAGATATTTTCAGCACTCCGGAACAATTAAATAGTGAGAAGTGAATGAATATGAGGTGCACCGGCATGAGAAGGTATTTGAAATACAGAAAAGAATATGATCGACACCGAAAGCTTGAATTGGATCCACCGGAAAAGGAAAGAATGGAGAATGATGAACTTGAAGCTCCGTTAGCAACTGTACGATAAATCACCGGATCGAAACTTGAAAGAAAAAGATGAAGAGGCTTCACATGAATAACATGGATAGACGATTAAGAAATCTGAATCCTTGAAGAAAAACAAGGGAGGGAGGGCGGGAAAAACAAAGGCAACTTGGAGACGGATGAAACAAACGCCGTTAAAAAGGCTTAGAATTGATCTTGCGGATGTTGAAATGATCAGATCCACTTGAAGAGAAACACACCGGTTGAAAAGGATTGACATGACAATCTCGATTATCAAGAAGGATTAGTATTCACATAGGAGTATGCGAAAACCATTTGGGGAAGGTATGGAATCAACATTTGACTTTGAAGCAACTCGAATACCACAACTCAAAACAAAACAATGGATTGGATTGCAGAATAAGCGGGAACAAACATATGATAGAGATTTCATCCGAAGTTTTCGCGGTGGGGCCTACACGGGCTCAATCGTACAACACCATCATGTACAAGGCAGTGCACATGACATACGAAGCGTCCCCGAGTCGGCATAGCCAAGGACTCTTTAAGACACAACGAGACCACTGTAAAACCGACCGTAAATAGGCGGACCACTAGACGTCGAACCCCAATTTCGTATCATACATATGTCGGAAAGATATCCTAAGAGCTACTTGAATTCCCACCTATGAAACACCCGAAATTTTCCGGTTATGCAATTAGGTGTTGGGGATACAGGGGAAGCATAATATCTCACCCAAATCTAGAAAATCCTACATCCAGCTGTATCCATCCTTCAACAAATAACCAAGAAACCTTCGGAAATCATCTACCTCAACCTTCTAAAAGCATCCTTTATACAAGTTATGGCAATACTCCCGAACTCCCGCCCCAGTACTGGGTGGCGTCGAGGTTATCTCACCAACGAACTGTATAAAAGATATTTTCGATGTCGGCGTACTAAACTCGGGTATTCCAGAACTGCAACGATAAAATTATGACGACAACACCTTGGAGCTCAACTCCCCGGGACACTTCCACAAAACCCCTGACAGGAGGCACCAAGACAATGTTCTCGTCATAAAACCATCGTAGCAATTCCAAGATACCCGCGTGATCCTAAAATTTTTTTAGTGAAATTTGAGAAGAGAAGAGTCAAAACTCTACGTCAGGATGCCTTACCAGAGCGATGAAGGGACTGGGAAGTAAAAAGAATTCCTAATCTCTCCGATATATAATTCCTAAATGACTCAGAACATTTTTCTAGACTCAACTCGGCTGCTAATAATGATCAAGCAATGGGGCTCCTAAGGTCGGGGAAGGCTCTGATTACCAACTTGTAACACCCTCGATGCGGCTATATCTCCCACGTGTCGAAGCACGACTTAGAGGCATAACCGCATTGAAAGCAATGTCGCAAGTGAGGTAATCTTCGCAAACAACCCATGTAATACATTAAGGGAAAAGATACATAGTTGGCTTACAATCGCCACTTCACACAATTACATGAATAAGCATTACATCATACAAATACAATCAAGGTCCGACTACGGAACCAAAATAAAAGAAGAACGCCAAATGCGACAAGGTCCCCGATCGACCCCAACTGGGCTCCACTACTGATCATCTAGAACGAAACAACACAAAGGACAAGATCTTCATCGAGCTCCTCCTTGAGCTTGGTTGCGTCATCTGCACGGTTCAACGGCACCTGCATGCTGGTTTTGGAAGTATCTGTGAGCCATGGGGACTCGGCAATCTCGCACCCTTGCGATCAAGACTATTTAAGCTTATAGGTAAGGCAAGGTAAATATGTGGAGCTGTAGCAAGCGACTAGCATATAGGGTGGCTAACCTGTTCGCAAAAGAGAGCGAGAAGAGAAGGCAAAAGCACGGTCGAACAACTATGATCAAGAAGTGATCCTAAAACAACCTATGTCAGGCATAACTCCAACACCGTGTTCACTTCCCGGACTCCGCCGGAAAGAGACCATCACGGTTACACACGAGGTTGATGTATTTTAATTAAGGTTAACTTCAGGTTTTCTACAACCGGACATTAACAAATTCCCGTCTGCCCATAACCGCGGGCATGGCTTTCGAACGTTCAAATCCCTGCAGGGGTGTCCCAACTTAGCCCATCACAAGCTCTCACGGTCAACGAAGGAATAGACCTTCTAGCGGGAAGACCCGATCAGGCTCGGAATCCCGGTTACAAGACATTTCGACAGGTAAAACAAGACCAGCAAGACCGCCCGATGCGCCGAAATCCTGATAGGAGCTGCACATATCTCGTTCTCAGGGCAACACCGGATGAGCGCTCCGTACAACTAAAACCAGCCCTCAAGTTTCCCCGAGGTGGCGCTACAAAGGACTCTAGTTCGGACCAACACTTAGACAAGCACTGGCCCGGGGGGGGGTTAAAATAAAGATGACCCTCGGGATGTGCGACTCCCAAGGGAAAAGGCTAGGGGGCGAATGGTGAAACCAAGGTTGGGCCTTGCTGGAGGAGTTTTATTCAAGGCGAACTGTCAAGGGGTTCCCATTATTACCCAACCGCGTAAGGAACGCAAAATCCGGGAACATAACACCGATATGACGGAAACTAGGGCGACAAGAGTGGAACAAAACACCAGGCATAAGGCCGAGCCTTCCACCCTTTACCAAGTATATAGATGCATTAATTAAATAAGATATATTGTGATATCCCAACAAGTAAACATGTTCCAACAAGGAACAACATCTCCATGTTCCAACAAGGAACAAACTTCAATCTTCACCTGCAACTAACAACGCTATAAGAGGGGCTGAGCAAAGCGGTAACATAGCCAAACAACGGTTTGCTAAGACAAGGTGGATTAGAGGCTTGGTTCAACAATATAGGAGGCATGATAAGCAAGTGGTAGGTATCACAACATAGGCATATCAAAAGAGCGAGCTTCTAGCAAGCAAAGATAGCAGTGATTTTGAGGGTATGATCATCTTGCCTGAGATCCCGCAAGGAAGAAGAACGAGTCCATGAAGAAGACAGACAGACGTAGTCGAACGGGTCCTCACAAACGCAGCGTTACCGGAATCAACCAGAAGAAGCAAACACCGGAAAGAAGCACACAACATAGTAAACAACCAACACAAGAACATGCTATGATATGCGGGATGCGGTATGCGATGCATATGTGTGATTTGAGAAGGGATGCATGAACCTGGCCTCAACTTGGAAATCCAAGTGTGCCACTGGAAAGGTGAGATGAAATCACTTGAAAAAATATAAAGAACGCCGAAATCAGAGTCACGGTTTGGAAATGGCGAGCAATTCAAATATGGCACCGGTCTGCGATTTACAGCAAGTAGTCAACTAAATGCAACGAGATGAACATGCTACAGCAATCAAACATGGCATCAAAATACATGGCAGGAACACATTCATGATGCTTAACAAAAGTCTAGCACTGAGCTACGGCCAATTCATCCATTAAGAGGTTCAAACAAGCATGGCAAAAATGCATTTGGTAAACAGATTTCAGACTTAGTGAATTTAACACTTGTCTGGAATTTCAGATCAGATAGCACACTTTGGAGCAACAATACTATATGCTACAGGACCTGAACATGGCAAAGTAAATCATGGCATGGAGCTACTCAAAGAGCTTAACAAAAGTCCCTTAGTGATCTTGAGCCAAAAGGGATCAGAAAATACATTTGCAAGCATGTGAACATGGCAAAAACATAATCAGTTCTCAGACTTAGTGAAAACTGGGACATGCAAAACAGATATCAAGTAGGCATGTTTACAAGCTCGATGCACTCACTACAGAGCATGTCATGACAATCTAAGCATACACCCATCAAGAATACACAAAATACAAGCTAGACATGGCAAGAACAATAACATGGCATGCACGGATCAACTACAACATCATCGGCAAAATCGCTAACAAGTAGACATTCTGCCCAGATGCACGAAATAGCAAAAGTAGAGCTCTATTGACTCAAGCTAGGGTGCTCCATAATTGCAAACAAAGACATGGATGGATAGAGCACTACAAGATTGACTAATCATCCTTACTGTTGATCCTCAAAAGAGGCACGGATCACTAGGAAACAACATGAACATATGGCATCATGAGATAAATACACCAAGGACTTAGTGGAATTTCCAAGTCCCTGAAATCAGCATTAACAAGTGCACCACTTTGCAAGCTTGTGCTAGTCACCACACACATCACAAAAATACATGGGTTGCACCTCTGGAAAGATGGCAAAACTCTTAACAAAACATATGTAGAGCACCTAGGCATATCATGCACACAATAAACATGGCAAAAATGACAAATATCTAAATGGAGCAGCAGATTTGACAATTATCTCAAGTAGCACTCTTCGAACAGCATTTCGGGCATCAAAATGAACTCAAATGAAAATGATGAAATGGAATGAAATGATGTACTCTCAGAGACGAACATTTTGATATGTTATATGCCCAAAACGGAGCTACGGATGCAAAGTTATAGCACGATGAACAGGAGCAAATGAACTAGTGTTTCGGGGGTAAAAGTCAACCCAGACGACATCCAGATCTAGATCTGGCGCGTTTCCCGAGGTTGGCCGGAGTTACTGTAGCTGGCACGGTCGCCGAGGATGGCCGGAGCGGCACTTGCCGGCGACGAGGGACGGCGAGGAGGCGGCGGCGGGCTCGGACGGCGGGGCAGTGTCGGGTAGCGCGCGACGGCGCCGGGGCGGCGGAGGCAAGGTGAGGCGGTGACGAGGTGGTCCGACCGGCGGAGCTCGCTCTGGCCGGCAAAGGCGCGGCGGCGGCGGCCGGTGATGGCGCGCGGTGGCGCGGCGGAGGAACGGCCGGCGAGGAGGCCGGTGGGCGATGGTGCGGCGGCTCGGGCGAGCGGGCCGGGAGGGCCTCCCACGGGCTCGTCGGGCCGGTGACGCGGGGGCGGCGGCGCCTGCCATGTGGCGCAAGCGGATAGGGCGTGGCGATGTGTCCGGCCCGGGACGGAAATTGTCCGGCGCGCCGGATCTGGGGTTTTAGGGTTTCGAGGAGGGGATCCGGAATTTGGATGAGGGGGTCTATATATAGGCATAGAGGGAGCTAGGAGTGTCCAAAAGAGGTGCGGTTTTCGGCCACGCGATCGTGATCGAACGCTCTAGAAGATGGAGGAGGTTTAGATGGGTTTTGGGCCAAATTGGAAAGGTGTTGGGCTGCAACACACACGAGGCCTTTTCGGTCCCTCGGTTAACCGTTGGAGCATCAAACGAAGTCCAAATGGTATGAAACTTAACAGGCGGTCTACCGGTAGTAAGCCAAGGCCGCTTGGCAAGTCTCGGTCCAATCCGGAAATGTTTAATCCCCACACATGAAAGAAAGGTAGAAATGACCACCGGAGAGAACGAAGCGCCGGAATGCAAAACGGACAACGGGGAAAATGCTCGGATGCAAGAGACGAACACGTATGCAAATGAAATGCACATGATGACATGATATGCAATGCATGACACACAAGCAATGACAAAGCAACAACAACGAATAACTGGACGACACCTGGCACATCAGTCTTGGGGCGTTACAGGTATGCCAGGTCGCGATGTCGTGGTCAAGGCCAGGGGTGAGGGCTGGAGAGCCAGTAAGAGCTCCTGAGTCGCGATGCTCAGGAGCCCCCGTTTTAACGCGCAAGCGAATTGCATGGGAAAGAGAGGGAGCTCGTGGTGCCGCCCGCTGTAGACCTCAGGAGGTTCCTGCAAATCAGCACGAGAAAGGCACGGGTTGCCATTATGATTGCCGGCCGGCCACTGGTTGCTCCGAGAGAAGGGTGAGGGCACTAAGGGCCTGGTGAGGTGACGCGCGCGTGGTATGCCGCGGGCCAGAGCTCGACCGCTCAGATTTGTCGGTGTTGTAGGGACGGACCCATGCGCAAGCGCCGTGCCAGCGCGAGCGGCTCCCATGGTAGGTGGCAATCGAGCAGGTGATAATCACATGTAGATTAGGCATGAAAGGCAAATCAGCTTAGGTAAATGCAGAATGGATACATTGTTGGTGATCATTGCAGAAATCAAAAAATTTCTACACATCACCAAGATCAATCTATGGAGAGACTAGCAATGAGAGAGAGGGGAGTGCATCTTCATACCCTTGAAGATCGCGACACAGATGAGGGAGTCGTACTCGCAGCGATTCAGATCATGGTTGATTCCTATCTATGCGCCGAACAATGGCGCCTCCGTGTCCAACAAATGTATAGCACGAGGACGTCTCCTCCTTCTTGATCCAGCAAGGGGGAATGAGAAGTTGGGGAAGAACTCCGGCAGCACCATGGCGTGGTGGTGGAGCTTGCAGTCCTCCGGCAGGGCTTCGCCAAGCTCAACGGAGGAGGATGGGGTGTTGGAGAGGGGAGGGCTGCGCCTTGGATGAGGTACTACTGCCGTCCCTCCTCCCCTCTATTTATAGGGTGATGGGGGAAGGGGGCCGCCCCTCTAGATGAGATCTAGAGGGAGGCGGCGGCAAAGGGGAGGGGGCTTGCCCCCCAAGCCAAGGGGGCGCCTCCTTTAGGGATCCCCCCAACCCTAGGCGCATGGGCCCTAGGGGGGATGGCGCCCAGCCCACTTAGGGGCTTGTTCCCTTCCACATACAGCCCATAGGGCCCTCCGGGGCAGGTGGACCCTCCCGGTGGACCCCCGGAACCCCTTCGGTGGTCCCGGTACAATACCGGTAAACCATTGAATACTTTCGGTGACCGTATGATAACTTCCCATATGTAAATATTCACCTCCGGACCATTCCAGAACTCCTGTGACGTCCGCGATCTCATCCGGGACTCCGAACAACATTCGGTAACCACATACTATTTCCCATAACAACTCTAGCGTCATCGAACCTTAAGTGTGTAGACCCTACGGGTTCGGGAACCATGTAGACATGACCAAGACATCTCTCCGGCCAATAACCAACAACGGGATCTGGATACCCATGTTGGATCCCACATGTTCCACGATGATCTCATCGGATGAACCATGATGTTAGGGATTCAATCAATCCCGTACACAATTCCCTTTGTCTACCGGTATGATACTTGCCCGAGATTCGATCATCAGTATCCCTATACCTTGTTCAATCTCGTTACCGGCAAGTCTCTTTACTCGTCCGTAACACATCATCCCGTGATCAACTCCTTGGTCACATTGAGCTCATTATGATGATGTCCTACCGAGTGGGCCCGGAGATACCTCTCCGTCACACGGAGTGACAAATCCCAGTCTCGATTCGTGCCAACCCAACAAACACTTCCAGAGATACCCGTAGTGCACCTTTATAGCCACCCAGTTACGTTGTGACGTTTGGCACACCCAAAGCATTCCCACAGTATCCAGGAGTTGCACAATCTCATGGTCTAAGGAAAAGATACTTCACATTAGAAAATCCTTAGCACATGAACTACACGATCTTGTGCTATGCTTAGGATTGGGTCTTGTCCATCACATCATTCTCCTAATGATGTGATCCCATTATCAACGACATCCAATGTCCATGGTCAGGAAACTGTAACCATCTATTGATCAACAAGCTAGTCAACTAGAGGCTCACTAGGGACATGTTGAGGTCTATGTATTCACACATGTATTACGATTTCCGGATAACACAATTATAGCATGAACAATAGACAATTATCATGAACAAGGAAATATAATAATAACCACTTTATTATTGCCTCTAGGGCATATTTCCAACAGTCTCCCACTTGCGCTAGAGTCAATAATCTAGTTACATTGTGATGAATTGAACACCCATAGAGTTCTGGTGTTGATCATGTTTTGCTCATGGAAGAGGTTAAGTCAACAAATCTGCGACATTTAGATCCGTATGCACTTTACAAATATCTATGTCTCCATCTTGAATATATTCACGAATGGAGTTGAAGCGACGCTTGATATGCCTGGTCTTCCTTTGAAGCCTGGGCTCCTTCGCAAGAGGAATAGCTCTAGTGTTGTCACAGAAGAGAGTCATTGGGCCTGACGCATTGGGAATAACTCCTAGGTCTTTGATGAAGTCCTTCATCCAGACTGCTTCATGTGCTGCCTCCGAGGCTGCTATGTACTCCGCTTTACATGTAGATCCCGCCATGATGCTTTGCTTGTAACTGCACCAGCTAACTGCCTCTCCATTCAAAATATACACGTATCTAGTTTGCGACTTGGAGTCATCTAGATCTGTGTCAAAGCTAGCATCGGTGTAACCCTTTACGACGAGCTCTTCGTCACCTCCATAAATGAGAAACATATCCTTAGTCCTTTTCAGGTACTTCAGGATATTCTTGACCGCTGTCCAGTGTTCCATGTCGGTATTACTTTGGTACCTTCCTACCAAACTTATGACAAGGTTCAAATCAGGTCTGGTACACAGCATGGCATACATAATAGACCCTATGGCTGAGGCATAGGGGATGACACTCATCTTTTCTCTATCTTCTGTCGTGGTCGGGCATTGAGCCATGCTCAATCTCACACCTTGAGATACAAGCAAGAAACCTGTCTTGGACTGATCCATATTGAACTTCTTCAATATCTTGTCAAGGTATGTGCTTTGCGAAAGACCAATGAGGCGTCTCGATCTATCTCTATAGATCTTGATGCCTAATATGTAAGCAGTTTCTCCAAGGTCCTTCATTGAAAAACACTTATTCAAGTAGGCCTTTATGCTTTCCAAGAATTCTATATCATTTCCCATTAATAGTATGTCATCCACAATGTGATAGCCTAGTTTTTTCCCTCTCTTATTTGCTTGATTTCATTTGAAAATTTTCTGAAACTTGGAGTTTTTGAATCTTTTCATATGGACTGAAACACTTGGGCATCCTTGGATTTCACCCAAGTGCTCCACTTCCCTCCTAAATCATCATTTCTCTTCTGATCCACCCCAAAATAATCCTTGGAATATTTTTGAAAAATATTCATTTTCTCTCAAAACCCTAGCCAGATCAGTTTGCTTCAAAGCAACCTTAATTTTTATGGCTCAGAAAAATCTGAGATAATTCACAAATATTCTGTGAACCCTAGGGCACCTCCCTGAGCAAAAATATTTCATCACTTTTTGGAATATTTTTGCTACAGAAAATATTTTCTGTTCTGGATAGACATGGTGGTTTCTACAGCAACTACCATTTTACTTGCTCCATTTGACCTGAACTTTCTTGTGCATCTTTCCTTAGTAACTCATGACTAGCCTCCAAAGCACAGCCTCTAACTCCCAGCCGTTTGACCACAGTAACTGTTCAAAGTTACTGATCAGAAACTTACCTGGCTTGTAAAAACCTCTCTGCTGCACCTGGTTCCAAACCAAATCGTGGTAACACTCAAAACTACCACGAACAACATGCCAGACATGAAGTTTATGCTTAGATCGGCCTGATGTCATAGTTCACGCGGTGACCACGTTCGTCTAGGGGTGTTGGCATGCGTGTCGACGCGCTCTGAGTGCCACTGATCGCTCTGTTCGCGCGTGCTTGCTTCCCTCGCTTGCCCGAGCGTGCCAAACCATGCCACCATCTTCGTCTCAACGCCATTAACCTCCCTCTGGTGCTCGCCGACGCTGGAGCTCGCCGTAGCCAGCACGGGCAAGGTCCGGCCAGCCCAACAGTGCGGAGCACACTGTGCTCGTTGCCTTCCCCTTGATCCTGTGCTCGTCTCCGTCCGCTCATAGTTGCCGCGTGACCTGCGTCGCCTTCTCCCCCTCTCACTGACGCCGCTCGTCGCCGGGCGTCGTGGATAGGTGTCCACCGACGGAGCCCGAAACCCCCTCGGCGCTCGCCTATAAATGAATCCACCCCAGCCTCCTCGAGCACCGTCCAGCACCACTACTAGGGAAAAGCCTAGCAGCAGCGCGGGTCTTGGGCCTATTAGCAGCGCGGGGGCTGGTGCTACTAATAAGGCGCTACAGCTAACGGATAGCAGCAGCGCGGGTGCCACCAGCGCTACTACTACGTCCGTTAATAGTACCGTGGGTAAAAACCCGCGCTACTACTAACCCACGGAATTTTTTTTCGAATTTTTTGCGCGAATTTTCAAATTTCTGAATTATTTTAACCTCTAATCTCTAATCACCCTCATCACTGCTCAATTTAATCTCTAATCACCCCTCATCATTCCAAATCATCTAACTTCCCGGACGGTCACCCATCCTCTCACTACTCCAGCCTGAGCATGCTTAACTTCCGGGTTCTATTCTCCCTCGATTCCAAGTCTGCACTTGTTGTTTTCCTGACAATAATAAGATGTCAATCCTATTAACCCTCGGGAGTTTATCTTGAGCATGAAGTCACACATTTCGTTGTTTGAGTTTAAAACTATTGTTCTAAAAAACAATCATTATTTAGTAACACTAATATTTCTTGAATAAGGAGTTTGACCACATTTTGACCAAAGTTTGACCACAGTTTGACTAGATTTGACCAAAATTCCAAAAAACTGAAATAATTATTTAGTAACACTAATATTCTTAAATAATTATTTAGTAACACTAATACTTCTTGAATAAGTAGTTTGACCAGATTTGACCAAAATAAAAAAAACTGAAATTTGAGCATAATTTTTTTCCTTTTAGAATTTGAGGATTCTAAAAATTTGCAACCAGGTCGTAAGCTGTCTCCATCGTATGCGGATTTTCGTGCTGAAAATTTTGATATATTATATGTTTTTTTTCTGACATGGTATGCAAAAGATATAGCCGTTTTACATTTTCCCTACACTTTTTGCAAAACTTGTCCAAATTTAAGTTTTTAAATTTTCCTAACTAGTAGATGTAGTAACATAACTACATCTCGAAGGATTGAAGCCAAGCCCATTAAAAACCTTGAAGTAAGTTTCATCAGAGAATTGACATTCAGATATGGTGTTCTGCACAACATCATCACGGATAATGGGTTAAACTTCGACTCTAATGAGTTCAGAGCCTTTTGTGCTTCCCAAGGCACGAGGGTTTATTACGCTTCAGTTGCCCATCCTTAGTCATATGGGCAGACTGAAAGAGCAAATGGATTGATTCTCAAAGGACTGAAACCTCGATCGATGCGTGACCTCAAGCATGCAGCAGGTGCCTGGGTCAATGAACTTCCATCAGTACTTTGGGGATTGAGGACAACTCCTAATTGGTCGACTGGACGAACTCCATTCTTCTTAGTCTACGGAGCTAAAGCTGTACTCCCGAGTGATTTGCCTCACAATGCGCCCCGAGTCGAGCTCTTCTCAGAAGAAGAAGCGGAACAAGCTCGGCAAGATGCAGTCGATCTCCTGGAAGAGGAACGAGAGATGGCCTTGATTCGGTCGACCATTTATCAGCAAGACCTGCGTTGATTCCATGCCAGAAACATAAGGGGTCGGGCATTTCAGGAAGGAGACTTGGTTCTTCGAGTGGACCAGCAGAAGCCACAAAAGCTCGCTCCTGCTTGGGAAGGACCCTTCGTCATCACCAGAGTGCTCCACAGTGGAGCATATCGTCTTTTCAATGTCGAACACAGTAAAGATGAGCCACGCGCTTGGAATGCGGAGCTGCTCCGTCCCTTTTACTCTTAAGCATTCAGATTGTTGAGATGTAATAAGAAATACCTTTTTTGATTATCAAAGACATAATTTTTCAGTCTTCTGAATGATTGTTGTTCACTTTTTACATGTTCTAAATCCCCAAGTGGGTGCCTTAGCTGCGAATCCGTTTTGCCTAAGTTAAAAATATCCTACCGAGTGGTGAGCCAACCTCTCACTCGGGGGCTTAGCTGCGAATCCGTTTTGCCTAAGATTGAAAAATCCTAACGAGTGGTGAGCCAGCCTCTCACTCGGGGGCTTAGCTGCAGTCCCGTACTCGCCTAAGTTTGAAAAATCCTACTGAGTCGTGAGCCAGCCTCTTAGTCGGGCGCTTAGCTGCAGTCTAGTACTCGCCTAAGTTTGAAAAAATCCTACCGAGTGGTGAGCCAGCCTCTCACTCGGGGGCTTAGCTGCAGTCCAGTACTCGCCTAAGTTTGAAAAAATCCTACCGAGTGGTGAGCCAGCCTCTCACTCGGGGGCTTAGCTGCAGTCCAGTACTCGCCTAAGATTGAAAAATCTTACCAATTGGTGCAGGTCGACCACGACCCCCCCCGGGGCTGCACCGTCAAGAAGGACGAGATTTTTCGAGTGATCCTCCCACTCGGGGGCTTAGCCAAGGCGAGCTGCTTTCAGGGACGTCAAGACCATTGTTGAATGCCTCGGTGATGAGCTGATCAATGCTGCCAAAGGCTCATCTAACAGCTAGCGCCAAGACGAGCTGCTTTCAGGAACATCAAGGCCATTGCTGAGTGCCTCGCTGATGAGCTGATCAACGCTGCTCAGGGCTCGTCCAACAGGTCGACTGCGGCCTCTTCCTCAGAAGATGCATCAAAAGTACAAGAACCAATCCGAGTAAAGAACGAGTTCCGCTCGAAAACAAACACAACATATTCAAGGATAAACCCAGTTCAGATAAATCCAAAGGTTCCAAACCACGGATTAAAGTGCTCGGGCGTCAGGCCCGAAGGAGTTTCAATGATTACAAAATCACTCGGCATTCCGAGGCAAATAAGGGTGAGGCATAATGTTTTTTGATCACTTGTCAGGAGAAGGGCTAGTTGGATCACAAGGAAGGTGTCAATGAAGGACTGGAAGGTGTGCTTCTTAGTACTCACAACCTTGAGGGCCGCCAACTTGTCTTTTCTGGCGTCCTTGCAGTGCACTCGGACCAACGACAGGCCGAGGTCAGCGCCATAGCGATCGGATGAATTCTTCCACTCCTGCACTCGGCCAGGGATCTGATAGAGTCGAGTCATCAGCGACTCGAGATCTTGAGAAAGTTCCGCCTGAGGCCAGAGTTCGGCGTCAACCCGAGTCATCGCCGCCTTCAGTCGAGCCAGATAAGCAACGGTGCCGTCCAAGTGTGATTCCAACCGCAGCAAGTTCATCCCAACATCATCTTTCACAGGAAAATTGATGGGGTCGAGACCTGTCTCGACCCGCCCGGTCTCAGCTTCAAAATCCTGGCAAAGTTCTGCACAATGATGAAAAATAGTGAGTCGACAATATAACAACACATTTCAATCGACGACAGGTAACCAGTCGAGCGGCAGTACCTTCAAGCTTCAGAACTAGTTTTGCGACAAGTTGTCCCAGATAGGATTCTAGCTCGCCTGTCCTGGCTTTGAGACTTCCAACTTCATTGGTCAAGTTCTCCTTGTCCTTCTTCAGTTGCTCAACTTCCCGATTGGCTTCAGAGATGGCAGTCTTCAACTTCGTGTTCTCCTCTTCCAACTTGCCAACCGAAGCCAGTTTCTTGTCCGCAAGTGCTGTCTTCTCTCATGCTTCCTTCTAGACAACAACAAGGTCCTGATCCTTCTTCTCCCGAGCTTCCTTCATTCTCTCTAAAGAAACAACACTCTTCAGACGAGCCTGAAGCTAATGGTTTTCACTATGCACATATGCTTGTGTGAAGTCACTCGGTTCAAATAGACTGAAAGAAAAAACACTGAAAGGTGTGAGCTACTAGGTGGACAAGTGTCGATTGATTACCTCCCATGATGGCTATTTTTTCTTGAGCAGTATTGAGGTTCTTCTTTGCAAGTTCAAGATCAAGTTCGAGGCTGATGTGCTTCTTGTCTAACTCAGAAAGCCGAGCTCCAAGATCACAAGACCTCTGCAGTCAGCGAGAGAGATATATCAGTCGATAGAAATAAGAGAGAATGACAGTGAAAGGTTACTCTAAGACTACTACCGAATCAAATATTGAACAGTAGTCTCAGGGACTACACCCAGTGGGTGCACTTAGCGTGCCCCCACTGGTTTAGATCAAGACTCAGCATGGTCTGCCCAGCATGAGTCAAAAAAATAGATTCTCAGACCTTAGTCGACTGCCAGCAGTTGACCGTGGTCTCGGGGACTACACCCAGTGGGTGCACTCGGCATGCCCCCACTGGTCCTGACAGAATACTAAAACTCAGCACGAGTCGAGTGGAGCGGAAGACTTCCTAAACTCTACAAACCGGAACACCCCACTGGGTGATCAGATATAAAAAAGCATTCAAAAGTTTAGTCGGGAGTTCACTAACCTTAACATTGGTCTGCAGAGCGGTGCTAGCATTATAGGCCACCTGGCTGGCCTCGTGCATCACCTTCACATGCTCCATAACAAGGTTCACATGGCGAAGAGCCTCCCTGGCAGCACTTGGTGAATCATCTAGGGTCTGGTATGCAGCAATGAGTGATGGCTCCAAGGTGGCCAAGGAAACTACTGGGTCGGATGCGTGGAGTTGCACTGGAGCAGCAGGAGCCAGAGCGGTCGACCCCGACAGACGACCAGTCATCAGCGGGTTGGCGAATGTGACGTTGGTCCGAACCGGATCACCGGAACGCTCGACCACCGCCTCAAGCACCGGCGTCGACTGAGGGACTTAAACTTCAAGCCATTTCCTGCTTGAGCCCCCGCCTCTCCTCCTCATCCCCTGTAGAGGCACTTCTTCTTCTTCATCATCGGGAAGTATGACGATGCCTCACGGAACTGCAGCGAAAGAAAAACATCGGAAATTCAGCCGACCGATAACTCAATCGACTAATGAGTACTGGTCCAACAGACTTACCAGCTCGGGAGGTGGCCACATCGTCGGTCTCCTCGTCTCTTGGAGCTTTGTTGATATCCATGTCAGTCGCAGCAGAGGTTGGGATAGAAATATACATGACCCATTCGGTCAGAACAGAAGCTTCAGTCATCCTAGATAAATGCAAGAAAGATACTCACCCTGAAGCAACAGGAACGTCCATCTTGATCCTTGGCAAAGTCTTCCGAGTCTTTGGAGGAGCAACCTTGGGATGCTTGGCGATCTTCTCTGTCGGCTCCGGAGTCGACGTCCGAGTGCGCTTCTACGTGTGGGTACTTGGAGCCACGTTCTTTCCGCGCCCGCCCGCCAGGTCATGGTGTTGCTTGGATCGGTGTTCAGAGCGCGGCGGCGAGTCGACCGCTTCCTCGTCGTCTGACTCCTCGCTTTCCTCCTCCTCGTCGTCATCCGAAGATTCCCATTCACCGCTCTCCTCCGTGCTAGCCTCTCCCTCTTGGTCCTGCTCTAGAACTTGTGCACCGTTGGGCATCGAATACATGTCAGTAAAAACCTACAAGGCAAGAAGTCGAGTGAAAGTCAGTCGAGCTCAAGGACAGTCAGAATGTGCATGCAAAGGCAGTCGGAATAAAGAACATACCTTGTTAGGCTGATTGTCGTCACTGTAGGGGACGACTCTCCTGGCCCCTCTAGGGTTGTCCTGGTTGCCTGTAATGCTCTTCAACCACATGGCCACGGTCTTGGCTGGAACTTCCTCTGGATGAACACGAGCGGTGTCGTCAGCCGCAGAGTACAGCCACATGGGATGGTCACGTGCCTAAAGAGGCTGGATGCGTCGACTGAGGAATACTTCCAGTAGGTGCATGCTAGTGACACCCTGATTGATCAGTTGGACTACTTTCTCAACCAGCATCTTCGTCTCCATGTTCTCAGCAGCAGTCACTTTTAGTGAAGAAGGAGTTTGGACATGGTCAAAAGTGAAGTGGGGAAGGCCGGTCTACTGACCTGGAGTTGGGAGGTCCTGGCAGTAGAACCAGGTCGACTGCCAGCCCCTAACTGACTCAGGTACAGTCATGGAAGGGAAAGAACTCCTCTGCCTCTTATGGATACCCAAACCCCCACACATCTGAATGACATGGGTTTTCTCGTCACTCATTTTCGCTTTTTTCACCGACTGGGAACGGATGGTGAAAATATGTTTGAAAAGACCACAGTGCGGTCCACACCCCAAAAGGTTTTCACACATCGACATGAATGCGGCAAGGTACGTGATGGTATTGGAGAAAAATGGTGGAGTTGGACACTGAAGAAATTCAAGAAGCCCCGGAAGAAGGGGTGCGGAGGAAGCGAGAAGCCCCGGTCGACATGGGTGGCAAGCAGTACACACTCACCCGGTCGAGGCTGCGGCTCCATCTCCCCCTCAGGAAGGCTGCCGCACCCTTGGTGATCAGCCCAGATTCCAGCAGCTCGTCCAGATCCTCCTGCCGGAGCAAAGACCGGATCCAATCGCCCTGGATCCCGCCTGGCGGCAACCCCGAGCGTGATGACGACCCGCGGTTCTGCTTCTTGCCCTTCGCCGCCCCCGTGGCCTTCTTCGTGCATTCCAGCGCCGCCGTCTTGTCTTTCACCATGGTGGTGGAGCGGCAGCGTCGAGAGTAGAGGAGCCGGATGCGGTGGAGAAGCAGAGGAAGAAGAAAGAAAAACAGACGCGAACAATGCATGCGCCTCGACTCCGTCACCTTATAAAGGGCCACTTCCGAGTGGCTGATGCATGGGATCGAGCGATCCTGTCAAATCCTGCAACAGTCGCGCGTAATGTACGTGGCGAAAAAGGAGGCGCGGAGATCGAGGCACTACAATTTATCCGCCCCTCTTACTTCGGCGCGCCCCATTCCGCGCACTTCCCAAAAATTTCGTATCCCGTGAAATCCGGGATACCGTGCTATCAATCGCGCCAAAGATTTTGCACCCCAAGACAACACTCGGCAGATGATGCTACAAGTTCAGTCGGCAACTCTCTGAAAGGATCAAGGCGACTGAATCAAGGCTGAAGTACCAACCTAAGCCTTCCGTCCTACATAAAACACTCGCGAGACACAAAGCTCGGAAAAAGTTCAACTTCAACCTACTTTCCACTCAAACGTTAATCCATTTGGGGGCTACTGATGAGGATACAGACCTGGGGTAGGGTCATAGGCCTGACCTATATGTCCTACCCAAGGTCACTACCCTAGAAGATAAGAAGTCCAAGAGGCAATGAAGAACCCTCAGTCAAAGGTGTCGAGTGCAATCCACTCGACCAATCATATCACTCGGGTACCCCTCCTACCTGTTGTCACTCGACCATATGAGGAATCACTCGACCTACTGAAGGCCAGGAGTCACTCAACATTGCAACGGTCAGGCGTTCACTCCGTAGTCTTTAAGGTCATTAATAGCACTTAAGGTTGACGTTATCAGTAACGCCCCTACTTCATGTACATTAAGCCCCTTGTAATGAAGAATGGCTGGGGTCCTGGCGCACTCTATATAAGACACCCCCTCCTCTAGGACAAGGGTTCGCACCCCCTGTAACACCACGCACATATAATCCAGTCGACCGCCTCCGGGCACCGAGAAGTAGGGCTATTATTTCCTCCACCAAGGGCCTGAACTCGTAAATCTCATGTGTACATCTAAACCATAGCTGAGATCTTGCGTCTCCATACCTACCCCCTTTCTACTATCAGTCTTAGAACCACGGCAGGTATGCCAGGTCGCGATGCCGTGGTCAAGGCGAGGGGTGAGGGCTGGAGAGCCAGTAAGAGCTCCTGAGTCGCGATGCTCAGGAGCCCCCCTTTTAACGCGCAAGCGAATTGCATGGGAAAGAGAGGGAGCTCGTGGTGCCGCCCGCTGTAGACCTCAGGAGATTCCTGCAAATCAGCACGAGAAAGGCACCGGTTGCCATTATGATTGCTGACCGGCCACTGGTTGCTCCGACAGAAGGGTGAGGGCACTAAGGGCCTGGTGAGGTGACGCACGCGTGGTATGCCGCGGGCCAGAGCTCGACCGCTCAGATTTGTCGGTGTTGTAGGGACGGACCCATGTGCAAGCGCCATGCCAGCACGAGCGGCTCCCGTGGTAGGTGGCAATTGAGTATGTGATAATCATAGGTAGATTAGGCATGAAACGAAAATCAGCTTAGGTAAATGCAGAATGGATACATTGTTGGGGATCATTGCAGAAATCAAAAAAATTCTATGCATCACCAAGATCAATCTATGGAGAGCCTAGCAATGAGAGAGAGGGGAGTGCATCTTCATACCCTTGAAGATCGCGACACGGATGAGGGAGTCGTACTCGCAGCGATTCAGATCACGGTTGATTCCTATCTAAGTGTCGAACAATGGCGCCTCCGTGTTCAACACACGTACAACACGGGGACGTCTCCTCCTTCTTGATCCAGCAAGGGGGAAGGAGAAGTTGGGGAAGAACTCCGGCAGCACCACGGCATGGTGGTGGAGCTTGCAGTTCTCCGGCAGGGCTTCGCCAAGCTCAACGGAGGAGGATGGGGTGTTGGAGAGGGGAGGGCTGCGCCTTGGATGAGGTGCTGCTGCCCTCCCTCCTCCCCTCTGTTTATAGGGCGAAGGGGGAAGGGGGCCGCCCCTCTATATGAGATCTAGAGGGGGGCGGTGGCAAAGGGGAGGGGGCTTGCCCCCCAAGCCAAGGGGGCGCCCCTTTAGGGATCCCCCCAACCCTAGGCGCATGGGCCCTAGGGGGGATGGCGCCCAGCCCACTCAGGGGCTGGTTCCCTTACACATACAGCCCATCACTAGTAGAAAACAGGGCTATGGTCTAGGCCGGCTCAGCCCATTAGTCCCGGTTCAGTCTAGAACCGGGACCAATGTGGGCATTGGTCCCGGTTCATGAGCCTAGGGGGCCGGCCGGGCCACGTGGGCCATTGGTCCCGGTTCATCTGGACCTTTTGGTCCCGGTTGGTGGGACGAACCGGGACCAATGGGCCTCGCTCCTGGCCCACCACCATTGGTCCCG
Source organism: Triticum dicoccoides (assembly GCF_002162155.2). Classification (NCBI taxonomy): domain Eukaryota; kingdom Viridiplantae; phylum Streptophyta; class Magnoliopsida; order Poales; family Poaceae; genus Triticum; species Triticum dicoccoides. The sequence continues at coordinate 669,483,649 of NC_041382.1, read as the reverse complement.
GTTGGTGGCTTGAACCGGGACCAAAGGCTCCCCTTTAGTCCCGGCTCATGTCACCAACCGGGACCAATGAGGTGCCTATATATACCCCCTCGCGCAAGAGCAGAGCACAGTGCTCTGTTTTTTCTGGCTGAGGGGGAGAGGGCTTTGTGGTGCTCTAGCTCACCTCCTATGCACATGAGGTGTTCGATGGAATGCCCGAGCCACACTACTTAAGCTTTCTCCTCTCGAAGCTCGACCTCCAAGCTCCATTTTCCTCGAGATTTGTCTAGATTTAGCGGTCCGTCACGCCCCGTCCCCGTCTTCACCGCCGTCGATCACCCGCGCCGATCTCATCACCAACACCACCGTGGTGAGCCTCTTGTTCTTATCTTCTTTCTGAAAGGAAAAATATTCTTACTTGTATGTTTAGGTAGATACTTGTATCATTTTCTTACATTTATTATTGCATCTTATATAGTGCGATGGTTTTGGTATCCGCCCCCGTCGGCCCTCGTCATGTCTATGATTCAGATTTGGTATGTATATTATCTTTATAACTATTGGTTCATTTATTGTTTATGAAAATTATGCCGACCAACGTGACATAGATTTTATTTATCTAGATTTTATTTATTGTTTATGAAAATAAAAACAATCAATTAAAATATTATGTTATGATCAACTAAAATAAAACTATAATATTCTTCAATAGCAAAAAGAGTATAATTTTTGTGACCTAAAATCAAACTATAAGTATTTAATTGTAAGTATAAATAAAAAATAAATAGCAAAGAAGAAAAAAATTTCTATTTTTATAGTAAAGTTATTCATAAACTAGTGATTCACACAAATTTTATAAAATTCAAATTTAAACAATTCAAAATTTTAAAACTAATGGCACTA
>NC_041382.1:669481978-669482504 GCF_002162155.2 Triticum dicoccoides | reverse complement strand
ATTTTTATAGTAAAGTTATTCATAAACTAGTGATTCACACAAATTTTTAAAAATTCAAATTTAAACTATTCAAAATTTAAAACTAATGGCACTAACAGAAAGTTTATAATTTTTGTGACCTAAAAGCAAAAAGAAATCACTAAAAAACTGTAAGTATTTAGTTTTAAGTAGAAATAAAAAAATAAAAAACCAAAAAAATGTAGAAATAAAAAAGAAAAAACCAAAAAAATGCCACCTACTGGGCCTCCACGGCCTGAATACGACTAGAAACCCTACATGGGCCAGGATTCAGGACCGCAGAGGCCCAATAGGCCCACAGGTAGTAACAAGTTTAGGCCCGAAAGCCTGCATTAGAGAGGATCTCGAATGGGGAGGCACAGCAGCACTTATAAACAAGTGCCGGCGCCCTTCAGCTTGCGATGTGGGACTAAACTTCAGCTAGCAATGCAGCACAAGGCCATTGGTCCCGGTTGGTGGCACCAACCGGGACTAAAGGGGGCATTGGTCACGGTTCGTGGTACCAACC
>NC_041382.1:669456855-669481526 GCF_002162155.2 Triticum dicoccoides | reverse complement strand
AGAAGAGGAGAGGAAGAAGAGGAAAAAAAGAAGAGGAAGAAGAAGAATAAAAAGAGGAGAAGAAAGAATAGAGGAGAAGAAGTTCTTCTCCTCTATTCTTCCTTCTCTTCTTTTTTCTTCTTCTTCTTTTTTATCGGGAACGAGGGCATGTCGAGAGTGTCGTCGAGCGGTCGAGGGTCGGGAAACTAGGGCTTACCCGAAGAAGGAGAAGAAGAGAAGAGGAAGAAGAGGAGAAAAAAAAGAAAAGGAAAAAAAGAGGAAGAAGAAGAAAAAAAAGAGGAGAAGAAGAAGGAATAGAGGAGAAGACTTTGTCAGTTCTTCTTCTCCTCTAGCTATTCCTTTCTTCTTCTCCTCTTTTTTCTTCTTCTTCTTCTTCTTCTTCTTAATTTTTATCGGGGGTTCGAGGGTTCGAGGGGTCGAGGATCGCCGAGGGGTCGAGAGAGGTTTCCTAGTGTCAAAGTATTGAAGAAATCCATGCCTTCATCATTAGCCAGAAGTAACCAGGGCATGTTGGTACGAAGTTCTGCAAAGTTGTTCTGGAATGGAATCCCGGATAGAATAATCCGCCTTTTGTTACGAATTCAGCAAAGGCCTTCCAAATAGCGATATTCGGAAGGCTCTTGCTGAACTTTGTACCAAAAAGAGAATTATCCTATCTGGGACTCTGTTCCAGAACAACTTTGAAGAGCTTCGTACCATCATGCACATGTTACTTTCGCCTAATGATGAAGACATGGTTTTGTTGAATCCTTTGACACTACGCAACCTCCCGACCCCTCGGCGATCCTCTCGAACATGAGAGGAAGAAGAGGGTCGTCTAGGGGTCGAGGGTTCCAGGGTTGTCGAGGGTTCGAGGGGTCGAGGATCGCCGAGGGGTCGAGAGAGGTTTCCTAGTGTCAAAGTATTGAAGAAATCCATGCCTTCATCATTAGCCGGAAGTAACCAGGGCATGTTGGTACGAAGTTCTGCAAAGTTGTTCTAGAATGGAGTCCCGGATAGAATAATCCGCCTTTTGGTACGAATTCAGCAAAGGCCTTCCAAATAGCGATATTCGGAAGGCTCTTTCTGAACTTTGTACCAAAAAGCGAATTATCCTATCTAGGACTCCGTTCCAGAACAACTTTGAAGAGCTTCATACCATCATGCACATGTTACTTTCGCCTAATGATGAAGACATGGTTTTGTTGAATCCTTTGACACTAGGCAACCTCCCGACCCCTCGGCGATCCTCTCAAACATGAGAGGAAGAGGATAAAAAAAGAAGATGAAGAAAAAAAAAAGAGGAGAAGAAAGAATAGAGGAGTTCTTCTCCTCTATTCTTTCTTCTCCTCTTTTTTTTCTTCTTCTTCCTCTTTTTTTTATCGGGAACGAGGGTCGTCGAGGGACATAGATGTAGTGACGTCGTTGTCGATATATACCCCCTCCCGATAGCTTACTATGATTAGGTAGCTAGTTCTACGTTTGGCACTAATATATCCATCTGTCATGTTTGAATAATAATTGCCATGTTGTAAATATTTGTAGAAACTATGGACACCGCCCTAGACGAAGCAACAAAAGAAGCGTTGTTGAGGGACATAATCGTAGAAGGAAGTGATGCCATCTCGTTGTTTCTCAACGAAATCGATGGTCTGGAAGGAGAGGGTGAACAAGCTGGCTACGGTGACCTAATGCCGGTGCAAGAAGAAGAACATGAGGACGGCTCCGGTGACCCAATGCCGGTGCAAGAAGGAGACCGTGATGACGGCTCCGGTGACCGAACCGAGTCTGGCCAGGTATATATATTAGTTAAGCCTATGCTGACTAGCTGATTGATGCATTCATTGTTTTGGTATGTACACATATTAATTAAGTCTTTGTTCTTTTTTCTAGCCCTCCGGATCGAGCACAACTTCAGTAAAGAGACGAGGCCCGAAGAAAAAGTTGAGGACCTTGGAGGAGAACGCCGAGATCGCGCGAGAAGAAGTGAGGAACTTCTTTGAAGGGGTGAAAGCAAAGAAACATCCACCTCCGGAGGAGAAGGTAGATTGGGTGAAAGTGAAGCGCACTCTGGCTGCCCTGACAAAACCACCGAAGTCTGATCCGCCGAAAGGAAACTATGACCGCATTATTGGAAAGGAATTTGCCGAAGCGGAGCGGTCGGGAAGTACTGTCAGTGATCAAAGGCTGAAAGAACGACGAGCTGGGAAACAAATTGCCCAGCTCGGCGAACAAGCGAAGCAATCGTGCCCCCCGCTCAAGGTGCCTAGCCACAACATCGCTAATGATCCGAGGATGGTGCCCGGTTATAGCAATCTTGCAGATTACCTGCCCGACGAAGTACATTATGAACCCATGGACATGCAGATACAAAGATACGAGTACGGGAAGCCTCTCGTCAAAGATGAAAGATCTCTATCAACGATGATGCGAAGATTGCATGATTGCTACTTGAAAATCTGCAGAGACTCTGGGGGGAGGAGTACTTTGTATGTGAAAGTTAAAAAGGAGCATGACCTCGTTGGAATTGATATGTTGCCTGTTCCATTTGAGGAGTTCTATCAATTTTTCAATCAATTTGCCCTCGATGAAACAACGGCCGCCTGCTACTGTCTGTAAGTAGTACTACTTCTGTCATTAAGTTTCTCTATATAGCTTAGCTCTTTCATTGCATGTATTTATTATCATCCTCACTATATTATGCAGATTGAAGATCGCCGAATTGAAGAAAAGACAAGTCGGTGATATTGGGTTCATTAACACATATCTCATAGATGCAACTCAGGTTAAACTTCATGCCGCAGCTACCGAGGCCAACTTGCTATGATCGTTCGTAATAAATCAAAACAAAGATATAATACTCTTTCCTTACAACTTCAGGTGAGTGTTACTGTCTTGTGCGTATTCGGTTTCCCTTATATATTAGTCAAGGTTATAGTAATGTAATTCATGAGTTATGCATGCGGGTGCAGTTTCCACTATATTCTCCTAGAGATTAAGCTTGAGCAGGGACTAGTAACCGTCTTAGACTCAAAACGAAAAGATCCCCAGGACTATGCAGACATGACTCAAATACTCCAGAAGTAAGTTAAATCGATCATTATCCACCATATCAGCAACTTTGTTCATTTCCTGATATCAAGTAATTGTTTTCTTTGTCCGGCAGGGTTTGGAGAAAATTCACCAAAACAGTTCCGGGACTGCCGAAGGAGCTGGAATTTAGATACCCGAAAGTAAGTACTATAGTAGCATGTTCCGCGCATCTCCTAGTGATTCAAGCGCTAGTTTCATCAATACCATTTAGCATTCTTGCTTATCAGTTTGATTGACCTCTATTTCTTGTAAAGTGGTTGTGGCAGGAACAAGGGAATGATTTCTGTGGATACTACATCTGCGAGTCCATCCGCCACACGACCTATGAGCGGGGCGGGTACTCTAACGAACAATATGAAGTACGTAAATAACAACATTCACAATTTTATTTTATTACCATCATTTGTGTTGAGTTTCATTCATTCATATATATATGTATTGACCCCCTTCTTCAAATTAGATGTTTCGGAAGCGGGATGAACTCCTAGCACCAGCTCGCATGCGAGCAATTCAAGAGGAATTGGCGGCATTCTTTCTTGACCACGTGATCCCTGAAGATGGAGAATTGTATGTGGACCCTGAGTCCGTATGATTATATTTGTAAGAGATAATTATTGTATATATGTAGCCGGTAGTGTCAGATAGATATACGAGAACTTGTTGTTCGACCAATCTCTCGGAGAAGGAGAGGTGGTCGATATCACTTCTCTCTGTATGCATATATGTTCATGACGATCTTCTGTTTCCTTCGTTTGCTTACTAGCTAGCCAACGTGTCTAGTCCTCTCTATACGTATACATAGTACGTAGCGTCGACGAAGCACGGACATAAGAGAGGACACTTATCTCTATTAATTATAGCTAGCTAACACAATATATGAAACACCTAAATTAACCCCCCAAATCCCCCAACCCCCCCCCCCTTTCAAAAAAAAACAAAAACCCCAGCCACAGAAATGCTGACGCGTGGATGCCTATTGGTCCCGGTTGGTGCCACCAACCGGGACCAAAGGGTCTCCTGCCTGGGCTCTGCGCACTGCCCACGTGGAGGCCCATCAGTCCCGGTTCTGGATTGAACCGGGACTAAAGGGTCGGGGCATTAGTACCGACACTTTAGTCCCGGTTCAGGAACCGGGACTAAAGGCCCTTACGAACTGGGACTATAGGCCCTTTTTCTACCAGTGCATAGGGCCCTCCAGGGCAGGTGGACCCTCCCGGTGGACCCACGGAACCCCTTCGGTGGTCCCGGTACAATACTGGTAAACCATTGAATACTTTCGGTGACCATATGATGACTTCCCATATGTAAATATTCATCTCCGGACCATTCCGGAACTCCTTGTGACGTCCGGGATCTCATCCGGGACTCCGAACAACATTCGGTAACCACATACTATTTCCCATAACAACTCTAGCGTCATCGTACCTTAAGTGTGTAGACCCTACGGGTTCGGGAACCATGTAGACATGACCGAGACATCTCTCCGGCCAATAACCAACAACGGGATCTGGATACCCATGTTGGATCCCACATGTTCCATGATGATCTCATCGGATGAACCATGATGTCTGGGATTCAATCAATCCCGTACACAATTCCCTTTGTCTACCAGTATGATACTTGCCCGAGATTCGATCATCGGTATCCCTATACCTTGTTCAATCTCGTTACCGGCAAGTCTCTTTACTCGTCTGTAACACATCATCCCGTGATCAACTCCTTGGTTACATTGAGCTCATTATGATGATGTCCTACCGAGTGGGCCCAGAGATACCTCTTCGTCACACGGAGTGACAAATCCCAGTCTCGATTCATGCCAACCCAACCGACACTTTCGGACATACCCATAGTGCACCTTTATAGCCACCCAGTTACGTTGTGACGTTTGGCACACCCAAAGCATTCCTACATTATCCAGGAGTTGCACAATCTCATGGTCTAAGGAAAAGATACTTCACATTAGAAAAGCTTTAGCACACGAACTACACGATCTTGTGCTATGCTTAGGATTGGGTCTTGTCCATCACATCATTCTCCTAATGATGTGATCCCATTATCAACGACATCCAATGTCCATGGTCAGGAAACTGTAACCATCTATTGATCAACAAGCTAGTCAACTAGAGGCTCACTAGGGACATGTTGAGGTCTATGTATTCATACATGTATTACGATTTCCGGATAACACAATTATAGCATGTACAATAGACAATTATCATGAACAAGGAAATATAATAATAACCACTTTATTATTGCCTCTAGGGCATATTTCCAACAGTCTCCCACTTGCGCTAGAGTCAATAATCTAGTTACATTGTGATGAATCGAACACCCATAGAGTTCTGGTGTAGATCATGTTTTGCTCGTAGAAGAGGTTAAGTCAACGAATCTGCGACATTCAGATCCGTATGCACTTTACAAATATCTATGTCTCTATCTTGAATATATTCACCAATGGAGTTGAAGTGACACTTGATATGCCTGGTCTTCCTTTGAAGCCTGGGCTCCTTGGCAAGAGCAATAGCTCCAGTGTTGTCACAGAAGAGAGTCATTGGGCCCGACGCATTGGGAATAACTCCTAGGTCTTTGATGAAGTCCTTCATCCAGACTGCTTCCTGTGCTGCCTCCGAGGCTGCTATGTACTCCGCTTCACATGTAGATCCCGCCATGATGCTTTGCTTGCAACTGCACCAGCTAACTGCCCCTCCATTCAAAATATACACGTATCTGGTTTGCGACTTGGAGTCATCCAGATCTGTGTCAAAGCCAGCATCGATGTAACCCTTTACGACGAGCTCTTCGTCACCTCCATAAATGAGAAACATATCCTTAGTCCTTTTCAGGTACTTCAGGATATTCTTGACCGCTGTCCAGTGTTCCATGCCGGGATTACTTTGGTACCTTCCTACCAAACTTACGACAAGGTTCACATCAGGTCTGGTACACAACATGTCATACATAATTGACCCTATGGCCGAGGCATAGGGGATGCCACTCATCTTTTCTCTATCTTCTGCCGTGGTCGGGCATTGAGCCATGCTCAATCTCACGCCTTGCAATACAAGCAAGAAACCCTTCTTGGACTGATCCATATTGAACTTCTTCAATATCTTGTCAAGGTATGTGCTTTGTGAAAGACCAATGAGGCGTCTCGATCTATCTCTATAGATCTTGATGCCTAATATGTAAGCAGCTTCTCTAAGGTCCTTCATTGAAAAATACATATTCAAGTAGGCCTTTATGCTTTCCAAGAATTCTATATCATTTCCCATCAATAGTATGTCATCCACATTGTGATAGCCTAGTTTTTGCCCTATCTTATTTGCTTGATTTCATTTGAAAATTTTCTGAAACTTGGAATTTTTGAATCTTTTCATATGGACTTAAACACTTGGGCATCCTTGGCATTCACCCAAGTGCTCCACTTCCCTCCTAAATCATCATTTCTCTTCTGATCCACCCCAAAATAATCCTTGGAATATTTTTCTTAAATGAAAAATATTCATTTTCTCTCAAAAACCCTAGCCAGATCAGTTTGCTTCAAAGCAACCCTAATTTTTATGGCTCAGAAAAATCTGAGATAATTCACAAATATTCTGTGAACCCTAGGGCACCTCCCTGAGCAAAATATTTCATCACTTTTTGGAATATTTTTGCTACAGAAAATATTTTCTGTTCTGGACAGACATGGTGGTTTCTACAGCAACTACCATTTTACTTGCTCCATTTGACCTGAACTTTCTTGTGCATCTTTACCTTAGTAACTCATGACTAGCCTCCAAAGCACAACCTCTAACTCCCAGCCGTTTGACCACAGTAACTGTTCAAAGTTACTGATCAGAAACTTACCTCGCTTGTAAAAACCTCTCTACTGCACCTGGTTCCAAACCAAATCGTGGTAACACTCAACACTACCACGAACAACATGCTAGACATGAAGTTTATGCTTAGATCGGCCTGATGTCATAGTTCACGCGGTGACCACGTTCGTCTAGGGGTGTTGGAATGCATGTCGACGCGCTCTGAGTGCCACCGAGCGCTCTGTTCGCGCGTGCTTGCTTCCCTCGCCTGCCCGAGCGTGCCAAACCATGCCACCATCTTCGTCTCAACGCCATGAACCTCCCTCTGGCGCTTGCCGACGCCGGAGCTCGCCGCAGCAAGCATGGGCAAGGTCCGGCCAGCCCAACAGTGCGGAGCGCACTGTGCTCGTCGCCTTCCCCTTGATCCTCTGCTAGTCTCCGTCCGCTCATAGTTGTCGCGTGACCTGCGTCACCTTCTCCCCCTCTCACTAATGCCGCTCGTCGCCGGGCATCGTGGATAGGTGTCCATCGGCGGAGCCCGAAACCCCCTCGCTGCTCGCCTATAAATGAATCCACCCCAGCCTCCTCGAGCACCGTCTAGCACCACTACTAGGGAAAAGCCTAGCAGCAGCGCGGGTTTTGGTCCTATTAGCAGCGTGGGGGCCGGCGCTACTAATAAGGTGCTACAGCTAACGTATAGCAGCAGCGCGGGTGCCACCCGCGCTACTACTAAGTCCGTTAGTAGTAGCGTCGGTAAAAACCCGCGCTACTACTAACCCGCGGAATTTTTTTTCAAGTTTTTTGCGCGAATTTTCAAATTTCTGAATTATTTTAACCTCTAATCTCTAATTATCCTCATCGCTGCTCAATTTAATCTCTAATCACCCCTCATCATTCCAAATCATCTAACTTCCCGGACGGTCACCCATCCTCTCACTACTCCAGCCTAAGCACGCTTAACATCCGGGTTCTATTCTCCCTCGATTCCAAGTCTGCACTTGTTGTTTTCCTGACAATAGTCGTCTCCGTCCGCTCACAGTTGTCGCGTGACCTGCGTCGCCTTCTCCCCCTCTCACTAACGCCGCTCGTCGCCGGGCATCGTGGATAGGTGTCCATCGGCGGAGCCCGAAACCCCCTCGCCGCTCGCCTATAAATGAACCCACCCCAGCCTCCTCGAGCACCGTCTAGCACCACTACTAGGGAAAAGCCTAGCAGCAGCGCAGGTTTTGGTCCTATTAGCAGCGTGGGGGCCGGCGCTACTAATAAGGTGCTACAGCTAACGTATAGCAGCAGCGCGGGTGCCACCCGCGCTACTACTAAGTCCGTTAGTAGTAGCGTCGGTACAAACCCGCGCTACTACTAACCCGCGGAATTTTTTTTCAAGTTTTTTGCGCGAATTTTCAAATTTCTGAATTATTTTAACCTCTAATCTCTAATTACCCTCATCGCTGCTCAATTTAATCTCTAATCACCCCTCATCATTCCAAATCATCTAACTTCCCGGACGGTCACCCATCCTCTCACTACTCCAGCCTGAGCACGCTTAACTTCCGGGTTCTATTCTCCCTCGATTCCAAGTCTGCACTTGTTGTTTTCCTGACAATAGTAAGATGTCAGTCCTATTAACCCTCGGGAGTTTAGCTTGAAACTATTGTTCTAAAAAACAATAATTATTTAGTAACACTAATATTTCTTGAATAAGGAGTTTGACCACATTTTGACCAAAGTTTGACCAGATTTGACCAAAATTCGAAAAAACTGAAATAATTATTTAGTAACACTAATATTCTTGAATAATTATTTAGTAACACTAATACTTCTTGAATAAGTAGTTTGACCATAGTTTGACTAGATTTGACCAAAATAAAAAAAACTGAAATTTGAGCATAATTTTTTTTCCTTTTAGAATTTGAGGATTCTAAAAATTTGCAAACAGGCCGTAGGCGGTCTCCATCATATGCGGATTTTCATGCTGAACATTTTGATATATTATACGTTTTTTTGACATCGTATGCAAAAGTTATAGCCATTTTACATTTTCCCTACACTTTTTGCAAAACATGTCCAAATTTAAGTTTTTAAATTTTCCTAACTAGTAGATGTAGTAACATAACTACATCTCGAAGGATTGAAGCCAAGCCCATTAAAAACCTTGAAGCAAGTACAACTGTAAGTTTCATCAGAGAATTGACATTCAGATATGGTGTTCTGCACAACATCATCACGGATAATGGGTTGAACTTCGACTCTAATGAGTTCAGAGCCTTTTGTGCTTCCCAAGGCACGAGGGTTGATTACACTTCAGTCGCCCATCCTCAGTCGAATGGGAAGGCTGAAAGGGCAAATGGATTGATTCTCAAAGGACTGAAACCTCAATTGATGCGTGACCTCAAGCATGCAGGAGGTTCCTGGGTCAATGAACTTCCATCAGTACTTTGGGGATTGAGGACAACTCCTAATTGGTCGACTGGACGAACTCCATTCTTCTTAGTCTATGGAGCTAAAGCTGTACTCCCGAGTGATTTGCCTCAAAATGCGCCCCGAGTCGAGCTCTTCTTAGAAGAAGAAGCGGAACAAGCTCGGCAAGATGCAGTCGATCTCCTCGAAGAGGAAAGAGAGATGGCCTTGATTCGGTCGACCATTTATCAGCAAGACCTGCGTCGATTCCACGCCAGAAACATAAGGGGTCGGGCATTTCAGGAAGGAGACTTGGTTCTTCGAGTGGACCAGCAGAAGCCACACAAGCTCGCTCCTGCTTGGGAAGGCCCCTTCGTCATCACCAGAGTGCTCCACAACGGAGCATATCGTCTTTTCAATGTCGAACACAATAAAGACGAGCCATGCGCTTGGAATGCGGAGCTGCTCCGTCCCTTTTACTCTTAAGCATTCAGTGTCACGACCGGTTTTCCAATAAAAATATTTATTGATAAGCCAGTCTTTTGAGTCCAGTATGAGAGAAATCCTCCTCACTGGTAGACAATTTCTTTATACAATAAGCCAGTAGCATAAAAATATATTACAGGGTTGAACTGTGGCTGCTCAACCAAATTATTACAAGCACGCCAATAATCATACATAATGGCGGACAGAACACAGTGGTGTGGCAACATACTACTGACTCAAGGATAGGCTGGTGGTGGAAAAACACAGCGGGAAGGGAAATACAAGACTCTAAGAATATCATTTCATCGAACGTCGAGGTGAGGCTCGATAAATTTATTTGGTAGCGGAAGCGGATATAAAACAGTGGCCAAATCCAGGGTCGCACGAGACTGACTGGGACTCCTCTAAGTGTCGGACTCGCTATCGAACTCTTCATCCATGAGATCGCCTTCGTCAGCATCTGGCCAAATCAACAAGCCAGTGAGTACTTTGAAAGTACTCGCAAGACAGTTCGGACGTAAGATATAACAAATGCATGCATGGATGCAACATGATTAATTCCTTAATGCACAATAAATAAAATTGGCATAACGGGTAAGTAAAAAGGGAAACGGCGGCAGTCCGCCTGAAATCCCACAGAGCATAAATAAGGACCGATCGGGTGTCTGAAGCGACGCCTCGAAAGGTGAACAAATAAAAATAAGGAAATGATGCCACAGTCGGGCATCTTAGCGACACCACATAAAGGGCTTTAAAAGAAATGCCACGGTCGGACGTCTGAGCGACATCGCAGAAAGGGCTTTAGAAGAAATGCCACAGTCGGACGTCTGAGCGACATCGCAGAAAGGGCTTTAAAAGAAATCCACGGTCGGACGTCTGAGCGACATCGCAGAAAGGGCTTTAAAAGAAATGCCACAGTCGGACGTCTGAGCGACATCGCAGAAAGGGCTTTAAAAGAAATGCCACAGTCGGACGTCTGAGCGACATCGCAGAAAGGGCTTTAAAAGAAATGCCACAGTCGGACGTCTGAGCGACATCGCAGAAAGGGCTTTAAAATAAATGCCACAGTCGGACGTCTGAGCGACATCGCAGAAAGGGCTTTAAAATTCACCAGTAAATAATACTCATAATAAACATTCAATCCATGAGAATAAACGGGTTAGTCCATCCACAGGGATAATCATTCAACCGGACTTAGCATTCATGCGATTCAACGGAGTCTCTGTCACCAAAGCTGACAATTGATTAGGATAAGATGGAATGAAACTTGACATGGAATAGATGATTTGGAGGAATATATGACTCTGCAGAGTTTGTACAAAATTTTTCCCACAGCCAACGGATTTCCGTAGTCACGAAGGACTAGTTCCGTTTACGGTATTTCGGAAGAAAACACAGCTAACCGGTACACACCCATCCTACCTCTCGATGCTAGGAATCACCCTAGTCATCGTCCAAGAAAAACTTTTGAGACGGGGAGATCACAATCTCGAATAGCATGGGATCAAATTTATATACGGGCGCTCTAAGGGGTGCCCCCCTCTCGGTCCCAACCGGAAACACCCATGCCCCCTGACCGGATGACTGGCTTTAATCCAGGGCCATGGAACCATCATCACGGCCTCTCCTCTTTGGTGTGTTCCATGAAAGCGGTTTGCAACTTACTAAACCATATTCCTTGCGGAAAACATGTGGTAGTACAAGGAAGGAAATGATAGGTACTGGACCGATATGGTTTGACACTGAAGTCACATGGTCTGGCATACGACTGGCATGCTACAACACTGCCACCGTACCCATCCTCATGCCAACACATGGCCATTCATATTCACATTCATCCACGTATGGATCATCGAACTCACTTACCTCATTATCACATAAAATAACGTTCATCGGTATGCTCACCGACATGCCATGAAACTAACTAAATGCAGAACATGCCAAGACACTCATCATATCAAAAGTTCAAACATGCTTGCCTGGTTCAGAGTAGTCGGAGCCTAGCTCGGTGCAGTTCGTGGCTCCGTCACCTCCTTCGGTATCTACGGTTTAAAGAAAATATATGCGCTAACATAAATACCACGGAGTGCACAAAAGGTAAACCAAATATTTTTCAAATAAATCTGATAAAAAACTAGACAAAATTTGAAAGAGAACAGAAAAAGAATCAATCAAAAATACTCTTCTGATTAAAAGTTATAAGGGTTTTTGTCCAGGGACTAATCTGTAATGAAACAGAAGAATTCCAGGGGCTAGTTTATAAAAACAGAAAACGCTTCGGTAGCGACTACGCCAGCCCGAAGAGAAAACGCATTCTGCCCGAAGGCGCTTCCAGAAAACGATTCGAAAGAGAGAGCAGAGAGGCTGACGGTGGGGTCCCACCCGTCACGTTCAAATGTTCAAACGGGGCGGCAGAGTTCGCCGGCGCCCGAGAGCCGCGGTGGTCGCCGGCGGCGATCCACGGCGAGGCAGAGAGATCAGAGAGTACCTCCATGCTCAGGGTACCCTTCCGCGTCAGTTGATGGTGGTGGAGTCGGTCGGCGAGCACCACGTCGACGGCGAGCTTTGCTCCGGCGGACGGCGGCTCGGGTGGTCGAGGGGCTCGTCGGAGAGGGCTGCAAAGGTTAAATTGAAGAGGGGGTTATGCTCCTGGCAGCTAGAGAGGGTAACGAATGGGGTTTGAGCGCCGGAGATGGCCTCACCAGAACGAATCGGGCTGGAGGCCGAGGCGGGGCGAGGCGGCCGGAGCTGGGGGAGGAGACCTCCTCGAGGTCCCCCTAGTGGCCTGGCGGGGTGTTGGTGAGTAGTGGGGGTGCTGCGTGCACGAGAGTGAGCTCGGGACCCTTTTATATAGGCGGTCCGAGGCGGTTGCCGTGAACGAGGATCACCGGCGAGTGATTACGGTGGCGCAGTGCTCGGTCGGGGTGGTTAGGGGGTCGAGCGTCATCACGGAGGTTCAATGGGTCCGTTTTGGTGTTAAACTGGCCGGGGTTTGGGTGTTAAGGGCGAGCTCGACGGAACGGTGATGGCGCGGGCCCGTCGGCGGCGGAGAGCGCGTTCCGTGCTTGCCGGCCACGGTGGCTGTGCTATGGGCGTGCGCTGGCGTGCATGAGGCCACGCGGAGAGCCAGGGAGCGATGGGCGGCGCGGAACGGCGTTCTGCCGTGGTGTGCCTCCTGTCGGCCGCCACGGGAGGTCCCGACGCCGCAGAAGACGCCGGCGAGGGCGAGCCAGCGCGCTACCGACGCCAGGAAGGCTCCACGCACGCGTGTGAAGCTTCGGACAAGAGGAAGAGGCGGCGAGGAACGTGCCAAGGGCACTGTGGCCGCGTGACTGAAACTGACGGACTGAAGATGACACTGAAACTGAATTTTCTGAACTTTGAACAGTAACAGTGCCCACAAGGTGTTCGACCAAATGAAATTGGCCTCTGGGGATTTTTCCTTGAGCTGATTTTTGGTGGAGTGGCTTCTCCTTGCTCAAGTAGGCTGCATGATTTTTGGTGGAATTTTTGGAGCAGTGTGGATATGAATTTCACCAAATTTGGCAAATCTGGTCCAAACTTGCAGAGACTGTATTTTGAAAAATTTGAAAAGACGAGGAGTGGATCAAGATGGTTCTGGGTTGTGGGTTCAAAGGACAATCCAGGAGAATTGGTTTGAGGTCAAAACTCAAATGAAAAAGTGTACTTGCTTTGAAAATCCCTCAGGCTCCAAATAATTTTCAGAATTGAATTGAGGGGAAAAATAATTAGAATAAAATCCAAAACCAGTTTGGATTAGTTGGGACAGAGAATTTAGGTTGATCACAAGGGGGAGGGGAGGTTTTGGAGGGGTTTTATCTCATGGGCAAAAATACAAAGCCAAGGGTGGCTTCAAAGATAAGAAAATCCCAAATTTTCATAGAGCTTCTCTTAAAAATAAAAACAAATTAAAACTCCCAAAAAGATTACATCTTTAGAGGGAACTAACAGAGAAAAAGTTTGCAAAAGATCAACCACCAAAGTTTGAAAGAATTAAAAACCCTGCCAAGGCAAAAAGGAGGTTTTTAAGAGGAAGGTTTTTTCTGAAAAAGAAAGATTTAAAAAAAGCTCTCTCTCCTCAAAACCACAAAGTTTTTGATAAAAACCAAATAAAAATTTTGGAGTGTCACAACACCTACCCCCTTAAGAAAAATCTCGTCCCCGAGATTTCAGCTGATCCTTAAATAAGTGTGGATGCTCTGTCCGAAGAAAATCCTCGCTTTCCCAAGTTGCTTCACTGTCGGTGTGATTGCTCCACTGGACTTTGAAAAACTTGATGGTTTTCTGTCAGGTCCTCCTTTCAGACTCCTCTAATATTCTTATGGGATGTTCTCGATAAGTGAGGTCTGGCTGTACGTCAATGCTCTCATGAGATACTTGTTTCTCGGGGTTGCTTACGCACTTCCTTAATTGAGAGACGTGGAATACGTCGTGAATGTCGGACAAGTCTTCGGGTAAGTCCAGTTGGTAGGCTACAGTGCCTCTTCGTGCCACTATGCAAAATGGTCCAATGAATCTTGGTGCTAATTTTCCTTTAATCTTAAATCGTTGCAATCCTCTCATCGGGGATACTCTCAAGTATACGAATTCACCGGGTTCGAAGCTGAACCTACGATGTTTCTGATCATAATAACTTTTCTGTCGACTTTGAGCGGTCTTAAGTCGGTCCCTGATTAGCTTGACTTTTTCCTCGGCTTCTCTGAGCATATCTGGTCCGAAGATGTGGCTTTCTCCGGTCTCTGACCAATTTAACGGGGTACGACATCTCCTTCCGTATAGGGCTTCGAAAGGAGCCATTTGCAGGCTGGCCTGGTAACTGTTGTTGTATGCGAACTCGGCATATGGCAGGCTGTCCTCCCAACTGGTTCCATAGGTGAGGACACATGCTCTCAGCATGTCTTCTAAAACCTGGTTTACGCGTTCTGTTTGTCCATCAGTCTGTGGATGGTATGCGGTACTGAAGGCTAGTTGGGTTCCCAGAGCCTGTTGTAAATGCTCCCAAAATCTTGAGACGAACTGAGTGCCTCTGTCGGAAATTATAGTCTTCGGGACACCGTGCAGACAGACTATGCGGGAAAGATAAATCCTGGCAAGCCTCTGAGTGGTGTAGGTTGTCTTCACTGGAATAAAGTGTGCTACTTTGGTCAACCTGTCAGTGATGACCCATATGGCATCATTCCCGTGTCGTGATCGAGGTCATCCGACAATAAAATCCATCCCTATTTCATCCCATTTCCACTCAGGTATTTTGTTAGGTTGCAGTAGTCCGGCTGGTCTCTGATGTTCGGCTTTTATGCGTTGACATGAGTCGCAACATGCAATGAAAGCGGCTTTGTCCCTCTTCATACCGTGCCACCAAAATCTTTCCTGAATATCCTTATACATTTTGGTTCCTCCAGGGTGGATCGAATATGGAGTGGTGTGTGCTTCAGTTAAAACTTGCCGTTTAAGGTCTTCTATGTTTGGCACGCATAGCCTTTCTCCGTACCATAATATTCCTTCATTGTCTATGACGAATTCCGAGGCCTTGCCCATACTCAACTTCCTTTTAATTCCTTCAATGCTGGGGTGACCGGACTGAGCCTCTTTAATTTTCTCCACAAGGTGTGGTTGTATTTCCAAGTTTGATATGGTGCCTTCTGCTACCATTATCAAGTTGAGCTTGATAAATTCTTGATGGAATTCGGGCCTCAAGCTGTGCAGATAGTTCCCGTTGGAGCTGGGGTTCCGACTCAGGGCATCGGCCACTACGTTTGCTTTCCCTGGATGGTAATGGATACCAACATCATAATCCTTTACCAATTCCAACCAGCGGCGTTGCCGTAAATTTAGTTCTGGCTGCGTAAAAATGTATTTGAGGCTTTTGTGATCCGTATATATCTCACATCGATTCCCAAGTAGAAAATGCCTCCATTCCTTGAGTGCATGAATAACTGCTGCCATTTCTAAATCATGAGTGGGATAATTTTCCTCGTGTTTGCGAAGTTGCCTTGAAGCGTAGGCGACAACCTTGCCTTCTTGCATCAACACGCATCCGAGACCCTTTCTGGATGCGTCACAAAATACTTCAAAATTCTTGTGTATATCGGGTACAATTAATACCGGTGCTGTTGTTAATTTCCGCTTTAGCTCTTGGAAACTTTTCTCGCAGGCTTCTGTCCATTCAAACTTCTTATCTTTCTTGAGTAACTGTGTCATAGGCTTGGATATGGTGGAAAATCCTTCAATAAATCTGCGGTAATATCCTGCCATTCCCAAGAAACTTCGTATGTCCGTTACGCTGGCTGGTGACTTCCAGTCAAGTACGGCCTTGACTTTCTCTGGGCCCACTGCTATACCGTCTTGAGTCAGCACGTGGCCTAGAAAACCTACTTGTCTTAGCCAAAATTCGCACTTGCTGAACTTGGCATACAATTGGTGTTTCCTTAGCTCTCCTAGTACAATCCTGAGATGTTCTGCGTGCTCTTCTGGTGTTTTGGAGTATACCAGAATATCGTCGATGAATACTACGACGAATTTGTCCATAAACTTCATAAATACTTTGTTCATGAGGTGAACAAAATATGCCGGGGCGTTAGTTAATCCAAATGGCATCACTGTGAACTCGTACAGTCCATATCTGGAGGTGAAGGCTGTTTTGGGATATCTTCCGTTCGTACCTTCAATTGATGGTATCCTGACCTTAAGTCAATTTTTGAGAATACCTTGGCCTGAGCAAGTTGATCAAACAAATCGTTTATCCTTGGCATCGGGTATTTGTTTTTGACTGTGACCATGTTAAGTGCTCGATAGTCGATACACAATCTCAGCGTTCCATCCTTCTTCTTGGCAAATAAAATTGGTGATCCCCAAGGTGAGGAGCTGGCCCGAATGTATCCTTTATCCAGTAATTCCTTTATTTGCTTCTTCAATTCGATCAACTCGGATGGTGCCATTCTGTATGGTTTCTTGTATATGGGGGTGGTTCCTGGTGCTAGCTCAATGCGGAATTCTATTTCTCGGTCTGGTGGCATGCCTGGCAGCTCTTCAGGGAATACATCTGGAAATTCACACACTACTGGAACCTTGTTTAGCTCAGAAACGTCCACCTTATTTAATCTCGGTTGCCGGGGTCTTTTTCCTTCCTTGGCTGATACTCTTATTGTCTTCCCTTGGTGGTGTGTGAGAATCACGGTCCTGTTGAAACAGTCGATAAAACCTTTATTGGTGGTTAGCCAATCCATCCCTAGGATGACATCTAGTCCTTTATTTTCCAATCCAATAAGATTTGCGTAAAACTCCAATCCTTCAAACTCAATGACCACATTCTGACAGTAATTCTGAGAAACTTGCTGAATCCCGGGGGACTTGATTATTATGGATTTCTCCAAAGGAAGCATCGAAAAATTATTTTGCAAAGCAAAACTTTTCGAGATGAAAGAGTGAGAAGCTCTAGAATCAAACAAAACCATTGCAGGTATTGTGTTGACAGGAAACGTACCGAGTACGATATCCGGAGCATTTTGTGCCTCCTCTTTGGTTACGTGGTTCAGATGACCCTTCCTGTGGTTATTGTTGGGATTGAAATTGTTTCGCTTGGGCGCTGAATTATTGCCGCCGTTGTTCGGCTTTGGGGTTGAGTTCCTTGGCTTGGGGCACTGTTTGGCATAATGCCCTTCTTCTCCACAAGCGTAACAAGTAACGCCGGGGCGATAGGTGAATTCCTTGTCCCTTGCATGAAAATTCTTGATTGGGCGTGAGACATTGGATGAGAATTTGGGTGTCCCACCCTTTTTAAAATCTATCTTGCTTCGGTGATTGCGAGTGTGATTAGTCTGGTCCCTTTTTCGCTTGCGGATATCTTCCAGACTGCGTCTCTCATTTTCCAGAGTAATGGCCTTGTCCACCAGCGTTTTAAAATTAGGAAAAGTGTGCACGACCAGTTGGCATTTAAGCGCGGGCGCCAGACCGTCAAGGAATTTCTCCATCTTCTTGATTTCAGTCATACGCTCCTCATTGGCGTAGCGGGATAATAGGGTAAATTGACTATTGTAATCTGACACTGTCATGTTCCTTTGTTTGAGGTCATCGAATTCTCTCTTCTTGATTTTCATAATGCTCTTAGGAATATGTGCACCACGGAAACCTTTCTTGAAATCATCCCAAGTTATGTCATTTTCGTTGGGATGCATGTGCAGAAAGTTCTCCCACCACGATGCGGCTGCTCCTGTGAGATAGTGTGGAGCATATAGTACTTTCTCGAGATCTGAACACTTTGCAATAATTAATTTCCTCTCCATATCTCGAAGCCAGTCCTCGGCCTCAAGAGGCTTGTTAGTGTGAGAAAATGTTTGAGGACGTGTCTTCTGTAGCTCAGATAACTTGGAATGTTGCTGATACTGTCCATGATGATTCCCCATGTTGATGACTTGGTTCATCATCTCGCGATGTTGTTGCTGACTCTGTTCATAAAGGCGGCACATTTGTGAAAGTGCCGATTCACTGCCTTGTTGGCTTGACTGTCCCTGAGTGAACTCATTGTTGGGTTGAGTATCAAAAATTTCCTCTGGTGGAGTTGGCATGGAACGTGTCCAAGGACGAGACATTTTTCACTCTGGGATTTTTTTTTGTAAAACTCTTAAGAAAAGCGAAAAGAGTCGCAAAATAAAACCATAAAAGCAATAAGCTGGCAGATATAAATAAATGCCCAAGCTTACTTAAGAAAAACAAATCGACTTGCGCACGGAGAAGGACTGCTCATTACATATCTTACATGCGGGCGGTAATTATATAGTACATCACTCAGGATATGCGTACATAATCCTGACATGTTATTAAGGCTAGTGCACTTCTCCAGATCCTACATGATGCGCAAACAGGCTACTCCTCACAACCTATGCACATATCTTACAAAGTGGTACAGTACACGGCAGCTAAGCGTACTCAGGCAGAGATGTTGACGATCTCCTTTGCCCTGCCGAGGGCGAGGCGTAGCGAGGTTGGGGACTCGACTTCCTCCTC
The DNA here is from genome assembly GCF_002162155.2 of Triticum dicoccoides. NCBI lineage: Eukaryota > Viridiplantae > Streptophyta > Magnoliopsida > Poales > Poaceae > Triticum > Triticum dicoccoides. The sequence continues at coordinate 669,462,750 of NC_041382.1, read as the reverse complement.
GCTAATGGGCTCCATACGTGTAGTGTTGCGCAGAGCGGACGGAGCGGTTGCCAGGGGCGGAGCAACACGTATAGGAATGGGCGCGAAGGTTGGTGTAGTGCGCGCTGGAGTGGGTGCAATGACTTGGTTAAATTCTTCGGTAGAAGGCAGGCGACGAGTAGGCGTAAAAGATGCTGATGACGAGACAAAAGTCGGTGGCGGAGCGATGGGGAGGAGCTCCCTCCTGTTGGCAGCACAGCCATGGACTGAGTCCATGCGGGTAGCTATGAAGTCGTCCACCAGGTTGTCGAAGGCTGCCTCCAGGGCCCGGAGATACTCAATGAGCATATCAAAAGCCTCGTCTCGTTCTCCTCTGGGGCAGGAGTATGCGTAGTGACAGGTGTAAGGCACATGGCACGGAAGATAACGGTAACGACGAGCCTTCATCACAGGAAGGACATCCCTGAGACGAGCTATCGCCTCGCGGGCTGCCATCTGCATAGCATGCCTCTCCGTAGGCATGGCTCTTCCCACGAACCGGAAGCGGCGTAACTCACCACGCCCTCCCCTGAACTGCACCGCGGCCTGGTGCATGGTCAGACTGTCGTTGACTCGGTGTTGGTAGAGTGTGAAGACTGGGCGCACGGATGGCCCCATCGCGACCTGAACGATGGAAGAAAGAAGCTTGACGAACCCATCGGGCACGTTGGCGAAGGTCTGAGACTCGCAGCTGATGTCGGCCATCTACAAAAGTAGGCAAAATTCTGCAGGGTCAGATCATAAATTTATGCTGACTGACAGAAAATGACTACAATTGCAAAAAACATAAAATAGCTCTGTCATGCTAATAACTAATTAGCGATCGCACCTAGTGGCTTCCTACAGTCAGCCTGGCTCTGGTACCAAGCTTGTCACGACCGGTTTTCCAATAAAAATATTTATTGATAAGCCAGTCTTTAGAATCCAGTATGAGAGAAATCCTCCTCACTGGTAGACAATTTCTTGATACAATAAGCCAGTAGCATAAAAATATATTACAGGGTTGAACTGTGGCTGCTCAACCAAATTATTACAAGCACGCCAATAATCATACATAATGGCAGACAGAACACAGTGGTGTGGCGACATACTACTGACTCAAAGATAGGCTGGTGGTGGAAAAACACAGCGGGAAGGGAAATACAAGACTCTAAGAATATCATTTCATCGAACGTCGAGGTGAGGCTCGATAAATTTATTTGGTAGCGGAAGCGGATATAAAACAGTGGCCAAATCCAGGGTCGCACGAGACTGACTGGGACTCCTCTAAGTGTCGGACTCGCTATCGAACTCTTCATCCATGAGATCGCCTTCGTCAGCATCTGGCCAAATCAACAAGCCAGTGAGTACTTTGAAAGTACTCGCAAGACAGTTCGGACGTAAGATATAACAAATGCATGCATGGATGCAACATGATTAATTCCTTAATGCACAATAAATAAAATTGGCATAACGGGTAAGTAAAAAGGGAAACGGCGGCAGTCCGCCTGAAATCCCATAGAGCATAAATAAGGACCGATCGGGTGTCTGAAGCGACGCCTCGAAAGGTGAACAAATAAAAATAAGGAAATGATGCCACAGTCGGGCATCTTAGCGACACCACATAAAGGGCTTTAAAAGAAATGCCACGGTCGGACGTTTGAGCGACATCGCAGAAAGGGCTTTAGAAGAAATGCCACAGTCGGACGTCTGAGCGACATCGCAGAAAGGGCTTTAAAAGAAATGCCACAGTCGGACGTCTGAGCGACATCGCAGAAAGGGCTTTAAAAGATATGCCACAGTCGGACGTCTGAGCGACATCGCAGAAAGGGCTTTAAAAGAAATGCCACAGTCGGACGTCTGAGCGACATCGCAGAAAGGGCTTTAAAATAAATGCCACAGTCGGACGTCTGAGCGACATCGCAGAAAGGGCTTTAAAATTCACCAGTAAATAATACTCATAATAAACATTCAATCCATGAGAATAAACGGGTTAGTCCATCCACAGGGATAATCATTCAACCGGACTTAGCATTCATGCGATTCACCGGAGTCTCTGTCACCAAAGCTGACAATTGATTAGGATAAGATGGAACGAAACTTGACATGGAATAGATGATTTGGAGGAATATATGACTCTGCAGAGTTTGTACAAAATTTTTCCCACAGCCAACGGATTTCCGTAGTCACGAAGGACTAGTTCCGTTTACGGTATTTCGGAAGAAAACACAGCTAACCGGTACACACCCATCCTAACTCTCGATGCTAGGAATCACCCTAGTCATCGTCCAAGAAAAACTTTTGAGACGGGGAGATCACAATCTCGAATAGCATGGGATCAAATTTATATACGCGCGCTCTAAGGGGTGCCCCCCTCTCGGTCCCAACCGGAAACACCCATGCCCCCTGACCGGATGACTGGCTTTAATCCAGGACCATGGAACCATCATCACGGCCTCTCCTCTTTGGTGTGTACCATGAAAGTGGTTTGCAACTTACTAAACCATATTCCTTGCGGAAAACATGTGGTAGTACAAGGAAGGAAATGGTAGGTACTGGGCCGATATGGTTTGACACTGAAGTCACATGGTCTGGCGTACGACTGGCATGCTACAACACTGCCACCGTACCCATCCTCATGCCAACACATGGCCATTCATATTCACATTCATCCACGTATGGATCATCGAACTCACTTACCTCATTATCACATAAAATAACGTTCATCGGTATGCTCACCGACATGCCATGAAACTAACTAAATGCAGAACATGCCAAGACACTCATCATATCAAAAGTTCAAACATGCTTGCCTGGTTCAGAGTAGTCGAAGCCTAGCTCGGTGCAGTTCGCGGCTCCGTCACCTCCTTCGGTATCTACGGTTTAAAGAAAATATATGCGCTAACGTAAATACCACGGAGTGCACAGAAGGTAAACCAAATATTTTTCAAATAAATCTGATAAAAAACTAGACAAAATTTTAAAGAGAACAGAAAAAGAATCAATCAAAAATACTCTTCTGATTAAAAGTTATAAGGGTTTTTGTCCAGGGACTAATCTGTAATGAAACAGAAGAATTCCAGGGGCTAGTTTATAAAAACAGAAAACGCTTCGGTAGCGACTACGCCAGCCCGAAGAGAAAACGCATTCTGCCCGAAGGCGCTTCTAGAAAACGATTCGAAAGAGAGAGCAGAGAGGCTGACAGTGGGGTCCCACCCGTCAGGTCCAAATGTTCAAACGGGGCGGCAGAGTTCGCTGGCGCCCGAGAGCCGCGGTGGTCGCCGGCGGCGATCCACGGCGAGGCAGAGAGATCGGAGAGTACCTCCGTGCTCAGGGTACCCTTCCGCGTCAGTTGATGGTGGTGGAGTCGGTCGGCGAGCACCACGTCGACGGCGAGCTTTGCTCCGGCGGACGGCGGCTCGGGTGGTCGAGGGGCTCGTCGGAGAGGGCTGCAAAGGTTAAATTGAAGAGGGGGTTATGCTCCTGGCAGCTAGAGAGGGTAACGAACGGGGTTTGAGCGCCGGAGATGGCCTCACCAGAACGAATCGGGCTGGAGGCCGAGGCGGGGCGAGGCGGCCGGAGCTGGGGGAGGAGACCTCCTCGAGGTCCACCTAGTGGCCTGGCTGGGTGTTGGTGAGTAGTGGGGGTGCTGCGTGCATGAGAGTGAGCTCGGGACCCTTTTATATAGGCGGTCCGAGGCGGTTGCCGTGAACGAGGATCACCGGCGAGTGATTACGGTGGCGCAGTGCTCGGTCGGGGTGGTTAGGGGGTCGAGCGTCATCACGGAGGTTCAATGGGTCCGTTTTGGTGTTAAACTGGCCGGGGTTTGGGTGTTAAGGGCGAGCTCGACGGAACGGTGATGGCGCGGGCCCGTCGGCGGCGGAGAGCGCGTTCCGTGCTTGCCGGACACGGTGGCTGTGCTACGGGCGTGCGCTGGCGTGCATGAGGCCACGCGGAGAGCCAGGGAGTGATGGGCGGCGCGGAACGGCGTTCTGCCGTGGTGTGCCTCCTGTCGGCCGCCACGGGAGGTCCCGACGCTGCAGAAGACGCCGGCGAGGGCGAGCCAGCGCGCTACCGACGCTAGGAAGGCTCCACGCACGCGTGTGAAGCTTCGGACAAGAGGAAGAGGCGGCGAGGAACGTGCCAAGGGCACTGTGGCCGCGTGACTGAAACTGACGGACTGAAGATGACACTGAAACTTAATTTTCTGAACTTTGAACAGTAGCAGTGCCCACAAGGTGTTCGACCAAATGAAATTGGCCTCTGGTGATTTTTCCTTGAGCTGATTTTTGGTGGAGTGGCTTCTCCTTGCTCAAGTAGGCTGCATGATTTTTGGTGGAATTTTTGGAGCAGTGTGGATATGAATTTCACCAAATTTGGCAAATCTAGTCCAAACTTGCAGAGACTGTATTTTGAAAAATTTGAAAATAGGAGGAGTGGATCAAGATGGTTCTGGGTTGTGGGTTCAAAGGACAATCCAGGAGAATTGGTTTGAGGTCAAAACTCAAATGAAAAAGTGTACTTGCTTTGAAAATCCCTCAGGCTCCAAATAATTTTCAGAATTGAATTGAGGGGGAAAATAATTAGAATAAAATCCAAAACTAGTTTGGATTAGTTGGGACAGAGAATTTAGGTTGATCACAAGGGGGAGGGGAGGTTTTGGAGGGGTTTTATCTCATGGGCAAAAATACAAAGCCAAGGGTGGCTTCAAAGATAAGAAAATCCCAAATTTTCATAGAGCTTCTCTTAAAAATAAAAACAAATTAAAACTCCCAAAAAGATTACATCTTTAGAGGGAACTAACAGAGAAAAAGTTTGCAAAAGATCAACCACCAAAGTTTGAAAGAATTAAAAACCCTGCAAAGGCAAAAAGGAGGTTTTTAAGAGGAAGGTTTTTTCTGAAAAAGAAAGATTTAAAAAAAAAGCTCTCTCTCCTCAAAACCACAAAGTTTTTGATAAAAACCAAATAAAAATTTTGGAGTGTCACATTCAGACTGTTGAGATGTAATAAGAAATACCTTTTTTGATTATCAAAGACATAATTTTTTAGTCTTCTGAATGATTGTTGTTCACTTTTTACATGTTCTAAATCCCCCAGTGGGTGCCTTAGCTGCGAATCTGTTTTGCCTAAGTTAAAAAAATCCTACCGAGTGGTGAGCCAACCTCTCACTCGGGGGCTTAGCTGCGAATCCGTTTCGCCTAAGTTTGAAAAATCTTACCGAGTGGTGAGCCAGCCTCTCACTCGGGGGCTTAGCTGCAGTCCAGTACTCGCCTGAGTTTGAAATATCCTACTGAGTGGTGAGCCAGCCTCTTAGTCGGGGGCTTAGCTGCAGTCTAGTACTCGCCTAAGTTTGAAAAAATCCTACAGAGTGGTGAGCCAGCCTCTCACTCGGGGGCTTAGCTGCAATCCAGTAATCGCCTAAGTTTGAAAAAATCCTACCGAGTGGTGAGCCAGCCTCTCACTCGGGGGCTTAGCTGCAGTCCTGTACTCCCCTAAGTTTGAAAAATCTTACCGATTGGTGCAGGTCGACCACGACCCCCCTAGGGGTTGCACCGTCAAGAAGAAGGACGAGATTGTGTGAGCGATCCTCCCACTCGGGGGCTTAGCTGTAGTCCAATACTCGCCTATGTTTAAAAAATCCTACCGAGTGGCGAGCGATCCTCCCACTCGGGGGCTTAGCTGCAGTCCAGTACTCGCTGAAGTTTTAAAAATCCTACCGAGTGGCGAGCAATCCTCCCACTCGAGGGCTTAGATGTAGTCCAGTACTCGCCTAAGTTTTAAAAATCCTACCAAGTGGCGAGCAATCCTCCCACTTGGGGGCTTAGCTGCAGTCCAGTACTTGCCTAAGTGTAAAATATCCTACCGAGTGGTGAGCGATCCTCCCACTCGGGGGCTTA
>NC_041382.1:669445900-669456607 GCF_002162155.2 Triticum dicoccoides | reverse complement strand
CTGCAGTCCAGTACTCGCCTAAGTGTAAAAAATCCTACCGAGTGGTGAGCGATCCTCCCACTCGGGGGCTTAGCTGCAATCCAGTACTCGCCTATGTTTGAAAAAATCCTACCGAGTGGTGAGCCAGCCTCTCACTCGAGGGCTTAGCTGCAGTCCAGTGCTCACCTAAGTTTGAAAAAATCCAACTGAGTGGTGAGCCAGCCTCTCACTCGGGGGCTTAGCTGCAGTCCAGTACTCACCTAAGTTTGAAAAATCTTACCGATTGGTGCAGGTCGACCACGCCCCCCAGGGCTGCACCGTCAAGAAGAAGGACGAGATTGTGCGAGCGATCCTCCCACTCAGGGGCTTAGCCAAGGCGAGCTGCTTTCAGGGACGTCAAGACCATAGCTGAATGCCTCGGTGATGAGCTGATCAATGCTGCCAAAGGCGCATCTAACAGCTAGCGCCAAGACGAGCTGCTTTCAGGAACGTCAAGGCCATTGCTGAGTGCCTCGTTGATTAGCTGATCAACGCTGCTCAGGGCTCGTCCAACAGGTCGACTGCGGCCTCTTCCTCAGAAGCTGCATCAAAAGTACAAGAACCAATCCGAGTAAAGAACGAGTTCCGCTCGAAGACAAACGCAACATATTCAAGGATAAACCCAGTTCAGATAAATCCAAAGGTTCCAAACCGCGGATTAAAGTGCTCGGGCGTCAAGCCCGAAGGAGTTTCAACGATTACAAAATCACTCGGCATTCCGAGGCAAATAAGGGTGAGGCATAATGTTTTTTGATCACTTGTCAGGAGAAGGGCTGGCTGGATCACATAAGCTGTCAAGATCAATGCTGTCCGCAATATGAGTGGCAGCCTCAAGGAAGGTGTCCATGAAGGACTGGAAGGTGTGCTTCTTAGTATTCACAACCTTGAGGGCCACCAACTTGTCTTCTCTGGCGTCCTTGCAGTGCACTTGGACCAACGACAGGCCGACGTCAGCGCCATAGCGATCGGATGAATTCTTCCACTCCTGCACTCGGCCAGGGATCTGATAGAGTCGAGTCATCAGCGACTCGAGATCTTGAGAAAGTTTCGCCTAAGGCTAGAGTTCGGCGTCAACCCGAGTCATCACCGCCTTCAGTCGAGCTCGATAAGCAACATTGCCGTCCAAGCGTGATTCCAACCGCAACAAGTTCATCGCAACGTCATCTTTCATAGGAAAATTGATGGGGTCGAGACCTGTCTCGACCCGCCTGGTCTCAGCTTCAAAATCCTGACAAAGTTCTGCACAATGATGAAAAATAGTGAGTCGACAACATAACAACATATTTCAATCGACGACAGCTATCCATTCGAGCGGCAGTACCTTCAAGCTTCAGAACTAGTTTTGCGGCAAGTTGTCCTAGATAGGATTCTAGCTCGCCTGTCCTGGCTTTGAGACTTCCAACTTCATTGGTCAGGTTCTCCTTGTCCTTCTTCAGTTGCTCAACTTCCCGATTGGCTTCAGAGATGGTAGTCTTCAACTTCGTGTTCTCCTCTTCCAACTTGCCAACCGAAGCCAGTTTCTTGTCCGCAAGTGTTGTCTTCTCTCATGCTTCCTTCTAGACAACAGCAAGGTCCTGATCCTTCTTCTCCAAAGCTTCCTTCATTCTCTAAAGAAACAGCACTCTTCAGACGAGCCTGAAGCTGACGGTTTTCACTATGCACATCTGCTTGTGTGAAGTCACTCGGTTCAAAGAGACTGAAAGAAAAAACACTGAAAGGCGCAAGCTACTAGGTGGACAAGTGTCGATTGATTACCTCCCATGATGGCTATTTCTTCTTGAGCAGTATTGAGGTTCTTCTTTGCAAGTTCAAGATCAAGTTCGAGGCTGATGTGCTTCTTGTCTAACTCAGAAAGCCGAGCTCCAAGATCACAAGACCTCTGCAGTCAGCGAGAGAGATATATCAGTCGACAGAAATAAGAGACAATGACAGTGAAAGGTTACTCTAAGACTATTGCCGAATCAAATATTCAACAGTAGTCTCGGGGACTACACCCAGTGGGTGCACTTAGCGTGCCCCCACTGGTTTAGATCAAGACTCAGCATGGTCTGCCCAGCATGAGTCAAAAAAACATAGATTCTCAGACCTTAGTCGACTGCCAGCAGTTAACCGTGGTCTCGGGGACTACACCTAGTGGGTGCACTCGGCATGCCCCCACTGGTCCTGACAGAATACTAAAACTCAACACGAGTCGAGTGGAGTGCAAGACTTCCTAAACTCTACAAACAGGCACACCCCAGTGGGTGATGAGATATAAAAAAGCATTCAAAAGTTCAGTCGGGAGTTCACTAACCTTAACATTGGTCTGCAGAGCGGTGCTAGCATTATAGGCCACCTGGCTGGCCTCGTGCATCACCTTCACATGCTCCATAACAAGGTTCACATGGCGAAGAGCCTCCCTGGCAGCACTTGGTGAATCATCTAGGTTCTAGCATGCAGCAAAGAGTGATGGCTCCAAGGTGGCCAAGGCAACTACTGGGTCGGATGCGTGGACTTGCACTGGAGCAGCAGGAGCCGCAGCGGTCGACCCCGACAGTCGACCAGTCGTCAGCGGGTTGGCGAATGTGACGTTGGTCCGAACCGGATCACCGGAACGCTCGACCACCGCCTCAAGCACCGGTGTCGACTGAGGGACTTAAACTTCAAGCCATCTCCTGCTTGAGCCCCCGCCTCTCCTCCTCATCCCCTATAGAGACACCCCAGAAAGTTTTCACACATCGACATGAATGCGGCAAGGTACGTGATGGTATTGGAGAAAAATGATGGAGTTGGGCACTGAAGAAATTCAAGAAGCCCCAGAAGAAGGGGTGCGGAGGAAGCGAGAAGCCCTGGTCGACATGGGTGGCAAGCAGTACACACTCACCCGGTCGAGGCTGCGACTCCATCTCCCACTCAGGCGGCCTGCCGCACCCTTGGTGATCAGCCCGGATTCCAGCAGCTCGTCCAGATTCTCCTGCCGGAGCGAAGACCGGATCCAATCGCCCTGGATCCAGCCTAGCGGCAACCCCGAGCGCGATGACGACCCGCGGTTCTGCTTCTTGCCCTTCGCCGCCCCCGTGGCCTTCTTCATGCATTCCAGCACTGCCGTCTTGTCTTTCACCATGGTGGCGGAGCGGCGGCGTCGAGAGTAGAGGAGCCGGATGCGGTGGAGAAGCACAGGAAGAAGAAAGAAAAACAGACGCGAAGAGTGCATGCGCCTCGACTCCGTCACCTTACAAAGGGCCGCTTCCGAGTGGCTGACGCATGGGACCGAGCGATCCTATCAAATCCTGCAACAGTCGCGCGGAATGTACGTTGCAAAAAAGGAGGTGCGGAGATCGGGGCACTACTATTTATCTGCCCCTCTTACTTCGGCGCGCCCCGTCCCGCGCACTTCCCCAAAATTTTGTATCCCGTGAAATCCGGGATACCCTGCTATCAATCGCGCCAAAGATTCTGCACCCCAAGACAGCACTCGGCAGATGATGCTACAAGTTCAGTCGGCAACTCTCTGAATGGATCAAGGCGATTGAATCAAGGCTGAAGTACCAACCTAAGCCTTCCGTCCTGCATAAAACACTCGCGAGACACAAAGCTCGGAAAAAGTTCAACTTCAACCTACTTTCCACTCAAACCTTAATCCATTTGGGGGCTACTGATGAGGATACAGACCTGGGGTAGGGTCATAGGCCTGACCTATACGTCCTACCCAAGGTCACTACCCTAGAAGATAAGAAGTCCAAGAGGCAATGAAGAACCCTCAGTCAAAGGTGCCGAGTGCAATCCACTCGACCAATCATATCACTCGGGTACCCCTCCTACCTGTTGTCACTCGACCATATGAGGAATCACTCGACCTACTGAAGGCCAGGAGTCACTCAGCATTGCAACGGTCAGGCGTTCACTCCATAGTATTTAAGGTCATTAATAGCACTTAAGGCTGGCGTTATCAGTAACGCCCCTACTTCATGTACATTAAGCCCCTTGTAATGGAGGATGGCTGGGGTCCTGGCGCACTCTATATAAGCCACCCCTCCTCTAGGACAAGGGTTAGCACCCGCTGTAACACCACGCACATATAATCCAGTCGACCGCCTCCGGGCACCGAGACATAGGGCTATTACTTCCTCCGCGAAGGGCCTGAATTCGTAAATCTCATGTGTACATCTAAACCATAGCTGAGATCTTGCGTCTCCATACCTACCCCCCTTTCTACTGTCAGTCTTAGAACCACGACAGGTATGCCAGGTCGCGATGCCGTGGTCAAGGCCAGGGGTGAGGGCTGGAGAGCCAGTAAGAGCTCCTGGGTCGCGATGCTCAGGAGCCCCCCTTTTAACGCGCAAGCGAATTGCATGGGAAAGAGAGGGAGCTCGTGGTACCGCCCGCTGTAGACCTCAGGAGGTTCCTGCAAATCAGCACGAGAAAGGCACCGGTTTCCATTATGATTGCCGGCCGGCCACTGGTTGCTCCGACAGAAGGGTGAGGGCACTAAGGGCCTGGTGAGGTGACGCACGCGTGGTATGCCGCGGGCCAGAGCTCGACCACTCAGATTTGTCGGTGTTGTAGGGACGGACCCATGCGCAAGCGCCGTGCCAGCGCGAGCGGCTCCCGTGGTAGGTGGCAATCGAGCAGGTGATAATCACAGGTAGATTAGGCATGAAAGGCAAATCAGCTTAGGTAAATGCAGAATGGATACATTGTTGGGGATCATTGCAGAAATCAAAAAATTTCTACGCATCACCAAGATCAATCTATGGAGAGACTAGCAATGAGAGAGAGGGGAGTGCATCTTCATACCCTTGAAGATCGCGACACGGATGAGGGAGTCGTACTCGCAGCGATTCAGATCACGATTGATTCCTATCTAAGAGCCGAACAATGGCGCCTCCGTGTTCAACACACGTACAGCACGGGGACGTCTCCTCCTTCTTGATCTAGCAAGGGGGGAGGTGAAGTTGGGGAAGAACTCCGGCAGCACCACGACGTGGTGGTGGAGCTTGCAGTTCTCCGGCAGGGCTTCGCCAAGCTCAACGGAGGAGGATGGGGTGTTGGAGAGGGGAGGGCTGCGCCTTGGATGAGGTGCTGCTACCCTCCCCCCTCCCCTCTATTTATAGGGCGAAGGGGAAGGGGCCGCCCCTCTAGATGAGATCTAGAGGGGGGCGGCGGCAAAGGGGAGGGGGCTTGCCCCCCAAGCCAAGGGGGCGCCCCCTTTAGGTATCCCCCAACCCTAGGCGCATGGGCCCTAGGGGGGATGGCGCCCAGCCCACTTAGGGGCTGGTTCCCTTCCACATACAGCCCATAGGGCCCTCCGGGGCAGGTGGACCCTCCCGGTGGACCCCCGGAACCCCTTCGGTGGTCCCGGTACAATACCGGTAACCACTGAATACTTTCGGTGACTGCATGATGACTTCCGATATGTAAATATTCACCTCCTGACCATTCCAGAACTCCTCGTGATGTCCGGGATCTCATCTGGGACTCCGAACAACATTCGGTAACCACATACTATTTCCCATAACAACTCTAGCGTCATCGAACCTTAAGTGTGTAGACCCTACGGGTTCGGGAACCATGTAGACATGACTGAGACATCTCTTCGGCCAATAACCAACAACGGTATCTGGATACCCATGTTGGCTCCCACATGTTCCACGATGATCTCATCAGATGAACCATGATGTTAGGGATTCAATCAATCCCGTACACAATTCCCTTTGTCTACCGGTATGATACTTGCCCGAGATCCGATCATCAGTATCCCTATACCTTGTTCAATCTCATTACCGGCAAGTCTCTTTACTCGTCCGTAACACATCATCCTGTGATCAACTCCTTGGTCACATTGAGCTCATTATGATGATGTCCTACCGAGTGGGCCCAGAGATACCTCTCCGTCACATGGAGTGACAAATCCCAGTCTCGATTCGTGCCAACCCAACAGACACTTTCGTAGATACCCGTAGTGCACCTTTATAGCCACCTAGTTACGTTGTGACGTTTGGCACACCCAAAGAATTCCTACAGTATCCAGGAGTTGCACAATCTCATGGTCTAAGGAAAAGATACTTCACATTAGAAAAGCTTTAGCAGATGAACTACATGATCTTGTGCTATGCTTAGGATTGGGTCTTGTCCATCACATCATTCTCCTAATGACGTGATCCCATTATCAACGACATCCAATGTCCATGGTCAGGAAACTGTAACCATCTATTGATCAACAAGCTAGTCAACTATAGGCTCACTAGGGACATGTTGAGGTCTATGTATTCACACATGTATTACGATTTCCGGATAACACAATTATAGCATGAACAATAGACAATTATCATGAACAAGAAAATATAATAATAACCACTTTATTATTGCCTCTAGGGCATATTTCCAACAGTCTCCCACTTGCGCTAGAGTCAATAATCTAGTTACATTGTGATGAATCGAACACCCATAGAGTTATTGTGTTGATCATGTTTTGCTCGTGGAAGAGGTTAAGTCAACGAATCTGCGACATTCAGATCCATATGCACTTTACAAATATCTATGTCTCCATCTTGAATATATTCACGAATGGAGTTGAAGCGACGATTGATATGCCTAGTCTTCCTTTGAAGCCCGGGCTCCTTGGCAAGAGCAATAGCTCCAGTGTTGTCACAGAAGAGAGTCATTGGGCCCGACGCATTTGGAAGAACTCCTAGGTCTTTGATGAAGTCCTTCATCCAGACTGCTTCTTGTGCTGCCTCTGAGGCTGCTATGTACTCCGCTTCACATGTAGATCCTGCCATGATGCTTTGCTTGCAACTGCACCAGCTAACTGCCCCTCCATTCAAAATATACACGTATCCGGTTTGCGACTTGGAGTCATCCAGATCTGTGTCAAAGCTAGCATCGATGTAACCCTTTACGACGAGCTCTTCGTCACCTCCATAAATGAGGAACATATCCTTAGTCCTTTTCAGGTACTTTAGGATATTCTTGACCGCTGTCCGTGTTCCATGCCGGGATTACTTTGGTACCTTCCTACCAAACTTATGACAAGGTTCACATCAGGTCTGGTACACAGCATGGCATACATAATAGACCCTATGGCCGAGGCATAGGGGATGACACTCATCTTTTCTCTATCTTCTGCCGTGGTCGGGCATTGAGCCATGCTCAATCTCACACCTTGCAATACAAGCAAGAAACCCTTCTTGGATTGATCCATATTAAACTTCTTCAATATCTTGTCAAGGTATGTGCTTTGCGAAAGACCAATGAGGCGTCTCGATCTATCTCTATAGATCTTGATGCCTAATATGTAAGCAGCTTCTCCAAGGTCCTTCATTGAAAAACACTTATTCAAGTAGGCCTTTATGCTTTCCAAGAATTCTATATCATTTCCCATCAATAGTATCTCATCCACATTGTGATAGCCTAGTTTTTGCCCTCTCTTATTTGCTTGATTTCATTTGAAAATTTACTGAAACTTGGAGTTTTTGAATCTTTTCATATGGACTTAAACACTTGGGCATCCTTGGCTTTCACCCAAGTGCTCCACTTCCCTCCTAAACCATCATTTCTCTTCTGATCCACCCCAAAATAATCCTTGGAATATTTTTCTTAAATGAAAAATATTCATTTTCTCTCAAAAACCCTAGCCAGAAAAGTTTGCTTCAAAGCAACCCTAATTTTTGTGGCTCAGAAAAATCTGAGATAATTCACAAATATTCTGTGAACCCTAGGGCACCTCCCTGAGCAAAAATATTTCATCACTTTTTGGAATATTTTTGCTACAGAAAATATTTTCTGTTCTAGACAGACATGGTGGTTTCTACAACAACTACCATTTTACTTGCTCCATTTGACCTGAACTTTCTTGTGCATATTTACCTTAGTAACTCATGACTAGCCTCCAAAGCACAGCCTCTAACTCCCAGCCGTTTGACCATAGTAACTGTTCAAAGTTACTGATCAGAAACTTACCTGGCTTGTAAAAACCTCTCAACTGCACCTGGATCCAAACCAAATCGTGGTAACACTCAAAACTACCACGAAAAACATGCCAGACATGAAGTTTATGCTTAGATCGGCCTGATGTCATAGTTCACGCAATGACCATGTTCGTCTAGGGGTGTTGGCATGCGTGTCGACGCGCTCTGAGTGCCGCCGAGCGCTCTGTTCGCGCGTGCTTGCTTCCCTCGCCTGCCCGAGCGTGCCAAACCATGCCACCATCGTCGTCTCAACGCCATTAACCTCCCTCTGGCGCTCGCCGACGCCGGAGCTCGCGGCAGCGAGCACGGGCAAGGTCCGGCCAGCACAACAGTGCGGAGCGCACTGTGCTCGTCGCCTTCCCCTTGATCCTGTGCTCGTCTCCGTCCGCTCACAGTTGCCGCGTGACCTGCGACGCCTTCTCCCCCTCTCACTGACGCCGCTCGTTGCCGGGCGTCGTGGATAGGTGTCCACCGGCGGAGCCCGAAACCCCCTCGCCACTCGCCTATAAATGAATCCACCCCAGCCTCCTCGAGCACCGTCCAGCACCACTACTAGGGAAAAGCCTCGCAGCAGCGCGGGTTTTGGGCCTATTAGCAACGCGGGGGCCGGCGCTACTAATAAGGCGCTACAGCTAACGTATAGCAGTAGCGCGGGTGCCACCCACGCTACTACTACGTTCGTTAGTAGTAGCATGGGTAAAAACCCGCGCTACTACTAACCCGTAGAATTTTTTTTCGAATTTTTTGCGCGAATTTTCAAATTTTTGAATTATTTTAACCTCTAATCTCTAATCACCCTCATCGCTGCTCAATTTAATCTCTAATCACCCCTCATCATTCCAAATCATCTAACTTCCCGGACGGTCACCCATCCTCTCACTACTCTAGCCTGAGCATGCTTAAGTTCCGGGTTCTATTCTCCCTCGATTCCAAGTCTGCACTTGTTGTTTTCCTGAAAATAGTAAGATGTCAATCCTATTAACCCTCGGGAGTTTAGCTTGAGCATGAAGTCACACATTTCGCTGTTTGAGTTTAAAACTATTGTTCTAAAAAACGATAATTATTTAGTAACACTAATATTTCTTGAATAAGGAGTTTGACCACATTTTAACCACAGTTTGACCAGATTTGACCAAAATTCCAAAAAACTGAAATAATTATTTAGTAACACTAATATTCTTGAATAATTATTTAGTAACACTAATACTTGTTGAATAAGTAGTTTGACCACAGTTTGACCAGATTTGACCAAAATAAAAAAAACTGAAATTTGAGCATAATTTTTTTCCTTTTAGAATTTGAGGATTCTAAAAATTTGCAAACAGGCCGTTGGCGGTCTCCATCGTATGCGGATTTTCGTGCTGAACATTTTGATATATTATACGTTTTTTTCTGACATCGTATGCAAAAGTTATAGCCTTTTTACATTTTCCCTACACTTTTTGCAAAACATGTCCAAATTTAAGTTTTTAAATTTTCCTAACTAGTAGATGTAGTAACATAACTACATCTCGAAGGATTGAAGCCAAGCCCATTAAAAACCTTGAAGCAAGTACAACTGTAAGTTTCATCAGAGAATTGACATTCAGATATGGTGTTCTGCACAACATCATCACGGATAATGGGTTGAACACCGACTCTAATGAGTTCAGAGCCTTTTGTGCTTCCCAAGGCACGAGGGTTGATTACGCTTCAGTCACCCATCCTCAGTCGAATGGGCAGGCTGAAAGAGCAAATGGATCGATTCTCAAAGGACTGAAACCTCGATTGATGCGTGACCTCAAGCATGCAGCAGGTGCCTGGGTCGATGAACTTCCATCGGTACTTTGGGGATTGAGGACAACTCCTAATTGGTCGACTGGACGAACTCCATTCTTCTTAGTCTATGGAGCTAAAGCTGTACTCCCGAGTGATTTGCCTCACAATGCGCCCCGAGTCGAGCTCTTCTTAGAAGAAGAAGCGGAACAAGCTCGGCAAGATGCAGTCGATCTCCTCGAAGAGGAAAGAGAGATGCCCTTGATTCGGTCGACCATTTATCAGCAAGACCTGGGTTGATTCCATGCCAGAAACATAAGGGGTCGGGTATTTTAGGAAGGAGACTTGGTTCTTTGAGTGGACCAGCAGAAGCCACACAAGCTCGCTCCTGCTTTGGAAGGACCCTTCGTCATCACTAGAGTGCCCCACAACGGAGCATATCGTCTTTTCAATGTCGAACACAATAAAGACGAGCCACGCGCTTGGAATGCAGAGCTGCTCCGTCCCTTTTACTCTTAAGCATTCAGACTGTTGAGATGTAATAAGAAATACCTTTTTTGATTATCAAAGACATAATTTTTCAGTCTTCTGAATGATTGTTGTTCACTTTTTACATGTTCTAAATTCCCCGGTGGGTGCCTTAGCTGCGAATCCGTTTTGCCTAAGTTAAAAAAATCCTACTGAGTGGTGAGCCAACCTCTCACTCGGGGGCTTAGCTGCGAATCCGTTTCGCCTAAGTTTGAAAAATCCTACCGAGTGGTGAGCCAGCCTCTCAATCGGGGGCTTAGCTGCAGTCCAGTACTCGCCTAAGTTTGAAAAATCCTACTGAGTGGTGAGCCAGCCTCTTAGTCGGGGGCTTAGCTGCAGTCTAGTACTCGCCTAAGTTTAAAAAAATCCTACCAAGTGATGAGCCAGCCTCTCACTCTAGGGCTTAGCTGCAGTCCAGTACTCGCCTAAGTTTGAAAAAATCCTACCGAGTGGTGAG
>NC_041382.1:669428082-669445101 GCF_002162155.2 Triticum dicoccoides | reverse complement strand
GGGCTGCACCGTCAAGAAGAAGGATGAGATTGTGCGAGCGATCCTCCCACTCGGGGGCTTAGCCAAGGCGAGCTGCTTTCAGGGACGTCAAGACCATTGCTGAATGCCTCGGTGATGAGCTGATCAATGCTGCCAAAGGCTCATCTAACAGCTAGCGCCAAGACGAGCTGCTTTCAGGAACGTCAAGGCCATTGCTGAGTGCCTCGCTGATGAGCTGATCAACGCTGCTCAGGGCTCGTCCAACAGGTCGACTGCGGCCTCTTCCTCAGAAGCTGCATCAAAAGTACAAGAACCAATCCGAGTAAAGAACGAGTTCCGCTCGAAGACAAACATAACACATTCAAGGATAAACCCAATTCAGATATATCCAAAGGTTCCAAACCGCGGATTAAAGTGCTCGGGCGTCAGGCCCGAAGGAGTTTCAACGATTACAAAATCACTCGGCATTCCGAGGAAAATAAGGGTGAGGCATAATGTTTTTTGATCACTTGTGAGGAGAAGGGCTGGCTAGATCATAGAAGCTGTCAAGATCAATGCTGTACGCAATACGAGTGGCAGCCTCAAGGGAGGTGTCCATGAAGGACTGGAAGGTGTGCTTCTTAGTATTCACAACCTTGAGGGCCGCCAACTTGTCTTCTCTGGCGTCCTTGCAGTGCACTCGGACCAACGACAGGCCGATGTCAGCGCCATAGTGATCGGATGAATTCTTCCACTCCTGCACTCGGCCAAGGATCTGATAGAGTCGAGTCATCAGCGACTCGAGATATTGAGAAAGTTCCGCCCGAGGATAGAGTTCGGCGTCAACCCGAGTCATCGTCGCCTTCAGTCGAGCCAGATAAGCAACGGTGCCGTCCAAGCGTGATTCCAACCGTAGCAAGTTCATCGCAACGTCATCTTTCACAGGAAAATTGATGGGGTCGAGACCTGTCTCGACCCGCCCGGTCTCAGCTTCAAAATCCTAACAAAGTTCTGCACAATGATGAAAAATAGTGAGTCGACAATATAACAACATATTTCAATCGACGACAGCTAACCAGTCGAGCGGTAGTTCCTTCAAGCTTCAGAACTAGTTTTGCGGCAAGTTGTCCCAGATAGGATTCTAGCTCGCCTGTCCTGGCTTTGAGACTTCCAACTTCATTGGTCAGGTTCTCCTTGTCCTTCTTCAGTTGCTCAACTTCCCGATTGGCTTCAGAGATGGCAGTCTTCAACTTCGTGTTCTCCTCTTCCAACTTGCAAACCGAAGCCAGTTTCTTGTCCGCAAGTGCTGTCTTCTCTCATGCTTCCTTCTAGACAACAGCAAGGTCCTGATCCTTCTTCTCCTGAGCTTCCTTCATTCTCTCTAAAGAACTGCACTCTTCAGATGAGCCTGAAGCTGACGGTTTTCACTACGCACATCTGCTTGTGTGAAGTCACTCGGTTCAAAGAGACTGAAAGAAAAAACACTGAAAGGAGCGAGCTACTAGGTGGACAAGTGTTGATTGATTACCTCCCATGATGGCTATTTATTCTTGAGCAGTATTGAGATTCTTCTTTGCAAGTTCAAGATCAAGTTCGAGGCTGATGTGCTTCTTGTCTAACTCAGAAAGCTGAGCTCCAAGATCACAAGACCTCTGCAGTCAGCGAGAGAGATATATCAGTCAATAGAAATAACATACAATGACAGTGAAAGGTTACTCTAAGACTATTGCCGAATCAAATATTCAACAGTAGTCTCGGGGACTACACCCAGTGGTTGCACTAAGCGTGCCCCACTGGTTTAGATCAAGACTCAGCATGGTCTGCCCAGCATGAGTAAAAAACATAGATTCTTAGACCTTAGTCGACTGCCAGCAGTTGACCATGGTCTCGGGGACTACACCCAGTGGGTGCACTCGGCATGCCCCCACTAGTCCTGACAGAATACTAAAACTCTGCACGAGTCGAGTGGAGCAGAAGACTTCCTAAACTCTACAAACAGGCACACCCCAGTGGGTGATCAGATATAAAAAAGCATTCAAAAGTTCAGTCGGGAGTTCACTAACCTTACCATTGGTCTGCAGAGCAGTGCTGGCATTATAGGCCACCTGGCTGGCCTCGTGCATCACCTTCACATGCTCCATAAAAAGGTTCACATGGCAAAGAGCCTCCCTGGCAGCACTAGGTGAATCATCTAGGGTCTGGTATGCAGCAAAGAGTGATGGCTCCAAGGTGGCCAAGGCAACTACTTGGTCGGATGCGTGGAGTTGCACTGGAGCAGTAGGAGCCAGAGCGGTCGACCCTGATAGACGACCAGTCGTCAACGGGTTGGCGAATGTGACGTTTGTCCGAACCGGATCACCGGAACGCTCGACCACCGCCTCAAGCACCGGCGTCGACTAAGGGACTTGAACTTCAAGCCCTCTCCTGCTTGAGCCCCCGCCTCTCCTCCTCCTCCCCTGTAGAGGAACTTCTTCTTCTTCATCATCGGGAAGTATGACGATGCCTCACGGAACTGCAGCGAAAGCAAAACATCGGAAATTCAGCCGACCGATAACTCAATCGACTAATGAGTTCTGGTCGAACAGACTTACCAGCTCGGGAGGTGGCCGCATCGTCGGTCTCCTCATCTCTTGGAGCTTTGTTGATATCCATGTCAATCGCAACAGAGGTTGGGATAGAAATATACAAGACCCATTTGGTCAGAACAGAAGCTTCAGTCATCCTAGATAAATGCAAGAAAGATACTCACCCTAAAGCAACAGGGACATCCATCTTGATCCTCGGCAAAGTCTTCCGAGTCTTTGGAGGAGCAACCTTGGGCTGCTTGGCGATCTTCTCTGTCGGCTCCGGAGTCGACGTCCGAGTGCGCTTCTGCGTGTGGGTACTTGGAGCCACGTTCTTTCCGCGCCCGCCCGTCGGGTCATGGTGTTGCTTGGATCGGTGTTCAGAGCACGGCGGCGAGTCGACCGCTTCCTCGTCGTCTGACTCCTCGCTTTCCTCCTCCTCGTCGTCATCCGAAGATTCCCATTCACCGCTCTCCTCCGTGCTGGCCTCTCCCTCTTGGTCCTGCTCTAGAACTTGTTCACCGTTGGGCATCGAATACATGTCAGTAAAAACCTACAAGGCAAGAAGTCGAGTGAAAGTCAGTCGAGCTCAAGGACAGTCAGAATGTGCATGCAAAGGCAGTCGGAATAAAGAACATACCTTGTTAGGCTGATTGTCGTCACTGTAGGGGACAACTCTCCTGGCCCCTCTAGGGTTGTCCTGGTTGCCTGTAATGCTCTTCAACCACATGGCCACGGTCTTGGCTGGAACTTCCTCTGGATGAACACGAGCGGTGTCGTCAGCCGCAGAGTACAGCTACATGGGATGTTCATGTGCCTAAAGAGGCTGGATGCGTCGACTGAGGAATACTTCCAGCAGGTGCATGCCAGTGACACCCTGATTGATCAGTTGGACCACTTTCTCAGCCAACATCTTTGTCTCCACGTTCTCAGCTGCAGTCGCTTTTAGTGAAGAAGGAGTTTGGACACGGTCAAAAGTGAAGTGGGGAAGGCCGGTCTACTGACCTGGAGTTGGGAGGTCCTGGCAGTAGAACCAGGTCGACTGCCAGCCCCTAACCGACTCAGGTAGAGTCGTGGAAGGGAAATAACTCATCTGCCTCTTCTGGATACCCAAACCCCCACACATCTGAATGACATGGGTTTTCTCGTCACTCGTTTTCGCTTTTTTCACCGACTGGGAACGGATGGTGAAAATATGTTTGAAAAGACCACAGTGCGGTCGACACCCCAAAAAGTTTTCACACATCGACATGAACGCGGCAAGGTACGTGATGGTATTGGAGAAAAATGATGGAGTTGGGCACTGAAGAAATTCAAGAAGCACCGGAAGAAGGGGTGCGGAGGAAGCGATAAGCCCCCGTCGACATGGGTGGCAAGCAGTACACACTCACCCGGTCGAGGCTGCGGCTCCATCTCCCCCTCAGGCAGCCTTGCCGCACCCTTGGTGATCAGCCCGGATTCCAGCAGCTCGTCCAGATCCTCCTGCCGGAGCGAAGACCGGATCCAATCGCCCTGGATCCAGCCTGGCGGCAACCCCGAGCACGATGACGATCCGCGGTTCTGCTTCTTTCCCTTCGCTGCCCCCGTGGTCTTCTTCGCGCATTCTAGCACCGCCGTCTTGTCTTTCACCATGGTGGCGGAGCGGCGGCGTCGAGAGTAGAGGAGCCGGATGCGGTGGAGAAGCAGAGGAAGAAGAAAGAAAAACAGACGCGAAGAGTGCATGCGCCTCGACTCCGTCACCTTATAAAGGGCCGCTTCCGAGTGGCTGACGCGTGGGACCGAGCGATCCTGTCAAATCACGCAACAGTCACGCGCAATGTATGTGGCGAAAAAGGTGGCGCGGAGATCGAGGCACTACTGTTTATCCGCCCCTCTTACTTCGGCGCGCCCCGTCCCGCGCACTTCCCCAAAATTTCGTATCCCGTGAAATCTGGGATACCCTGCTATCAATCGCGCCAAAGATTCTACACCCTAGGACAGCACTCGGCAGATGATGCTACAAGTTCAGTCGACAACTCTCTGAATGGATCAAGGCGACTGAATCAAGGCTGAAGTACCAACCTAAGCCTTCCGTCCTGCATAAAACACTCGCGAGACACAAAGCTCGGAAAAAGTTCAACTTCAACCTACTTTCCACTCAAACCTTAATCCATCTGGGGGCTACTGATGAGTATACAGACCTGGGGTAGGGTCATAGGCCTGACCTATACGTCCTACCCAAGGTCACTACCCTAGAAGATAAGAAGTCCAAGAGGCAACGAATAACCGTTAGTCAAACGTGTCGAGTGCAATCCACTTGACCAATCATATCACTCGGGTACCCCTCCTACCTGTTGTCACTCGACCATATGAGGAATCACTCGACCTACTGAAGGCCAGGAGTCACTCAGCATTGCAATGGTCAGGCGTTCACTCCGTAGTCTTTAAGGTCATTAATAGCACTTAAGGTTGGCGTTATCAGTAACGCCCCTACTTCATGTACATTAAGCCCCTTGTAATGGAGGATGGCTGGGGTCCTGGCGCACTCTATATAAGCCACCCCCTCCTCTAGGACAAGGGTTCGCACCCCTGTAACACCACGCACATATAATCTTGTCGACCGCCTCCGGGCACCGAGATGTAGGGCTATTACTTCCTCCGTGAAAGGCCTGAACTCGTAAATCTCATGTGTACACCTTCACCATAGCTGAGATCTTGCCTCTCCATACCTACCCCCTTTCTACTGTCAGTCTTAGAACCACGACAGGTATGCCAGGTCGCGATACCGTGGTCAAGGCTAGGGGTGAGGGCTGGAGAGCCAGTAAGAGCTCCTGAGTCGCGATGCTCAGGAGCCCCCCTTTTAAAGCGCAAGCGAATTGCATGGGAAAGAGAGGGAGCTCATGGTGCCGCCCGCTGTAGACCTCAGGAGGTTCCTGCAAATCAGCACAAGAAAGGCACGGGTTGCCATTATGATTGCCGGCCGGCCACCGGTTTCTCCGAGAGAAGGGTGAGGGCACTAAGGGCCTGGTCAGGTGACGCGCGCGTGGTATGCCACGGGCCAGAGCTCGACCGCTCAAATTTGTCGGTGTTGTAGGGACAGACCCATGCGCAAGCGCCGTGACAGCGCGAGCGGCTCCCGTGGTAGGTGGCAATCGAGCAGGTGATAATCACAGGTAGATTAGGCATGAAAGGCAAATCAGCCTAGGTAAATGCAGAATGGATACATTGTTGGGGATCATTGCAGAAATCAAAAAATTTCTACGCATCACTAAGCGCCGAACAATTGCGCCTCCGTGTTCAACACACGTACAGCACGGGGACGTCTCCTCCTTCTTGATCCAGCAAGGGGAAGGAGAAGTTGGGGAAGAACTCCGGCAGCACAACGGCGTGGTGGTGGAGCTTGCAGTTCTCCGGCAGGGCTTCGCCAAGCTCAATGAAGGAGGATGGGGTGTTGGAGAGGGGAGGGCTGAGCCTTGGATGAGGTGCTGCTGCCCTTCCTCCTCCCCTCTATTTATAGGGCGAAGGGGGAAGGGGGCCGCCCCTCTAGATGAGATCTAGAGGGGGGCGGCGGCAAAGGGGAGGGGGCTTGCCCCCCAAGCCAAGGGGGCGCCCCCTTTAGGGATCCCCGCAACCCTAGGCGCATGGGCCCTAGGGGGACGGCGCCCAGCCCACTTAGGGGTTAGTTCCCATCCACATACAGCCCATAGGGACCTCCGGGGCAGGTGGACCCTCCCGGTGGACCCCCGGAACCCCTTCAGTGGTCCCGGTACAATACCGGTAAAACACTGAATATTTTCGGTGACCGTATGATGACTTCCCATATGTAAATATTCACCTCCGGACCATTCCGGAACTCCTCGTGATGTCCGGGATCTCATACGGGACTCCGAACAACATTTGGTAACCACATACTATTTCCCATAACAACTGTAGCGTCATCGAACCTTAAGTGTGTAGATCCTACGGGTTCGGGAACCATGTAGACATGACCGAGACATCTCTCCGGCCAATAACCAACAACGGGATCTGGATACCCATGTTGGCTCCCACATGTTCCACGATGATCTCATCAGATGAACCATGATGTCAGGGATTCAATCAATCCCGTACACAATTCCCTTTGTCTACCGGTATGATACTTGCCCGAGATTCGATCATCGGTGTCCCTATACCTTGTTCAATCTCGTTACCGGCAAGTCTCTTTACTCGTCTGTAACACATCATCCCGTGATCAACTCCTTGGTCACATTGAGCTCATTATGATGATGTCCTACCGACTGGGCCCAGAGATACCTGTCCGTCACACGGAGTGACAAATCCCAGTCTCGATTCGTGCCAACCCAACAGACACTTTCGGAGACACCCGTAGTGCACCTTTATAGCCACCCAGTTACGCTGTGATGTTTCGCACACCCAAAGCATTCCTACAGTATCCAGGAGTTGCACAATCTCATGGTCTAAGGAAAATATACTACACATTGGAAAAGCTTTAGCAGACGAACTACACGATCTTGTGCAATGCTTAGGATTGGGTCTTGTCCATCACATCATTCTCCTAATGATGTGATCCCATTATCAACGACATCCAATGTCCATGGTCAGGAAACTGTAACCATCTATTGATCAACAAGCTAGTCAACTAGAGGCTCACTAGGGACATGTTGAGGTCTATGTATTCACACATGTATTACGATTTCCGGATAACACAATTATAGCATGAACAATAGACAATTATCATGAACAAGGAAATATAATAATAACCACTTTATTATTTCCTCTAGGGAATATTTCCAACAGTCTCCCACTTGCGCTAGAGTCAATAATCTAGTTACATTGTGATGAATCCAACACCCATAGAGTTCTGGTGTTGATCATGTTTTGCTCGTGGAAGAGGTTAAGTCAACGAATCTGCGACATTCAGATCCGTATGCACTTTACAAATATCTATGTCTCCATCTTGAATATATTCACGAATGGAGTTGAAGCGACGCTTGATATGCCTGGTCTTCCTTTGAAGCCTGGGCTCCTTGGCAAGAGCAATAGCTCCAGTGTTGTCACAGAAGAGAGTCATTGGGCCTGACGCATTGGGAATAACTCCTAGGTCTTTGATTAAGTCCTTCATCTAGACTGCTTCCTGTGCTGCCTCCGAGGCTGCTATGTACTCCGCTTCACATGTAGATCCCGCCATGATGCTTTGCTTGCAACTGCACCAGCTAACTGCCCCTCCATTCAAAATATACACGTATCCGGTTTGCGACTTGGAGTCATCCAGATCTGTGTCAAAGCTAGCATCGACGTAACCCATTACGACGAGCTCTTCGGCACCTCCATAAATGAGAAACATATCCTTAGTCCTTTTCAGGTACTTCAGGATATTCTCGACCGCTGTGCAGTGTTCCATGCCGGGATTACTTTGGTACCTTCCTACCAAACTTACGACAAGGTTCACATTAGGTCTGGTACACAGCATGGCATACATAATAGACCCTATGGCCGAGGCATAGGGGATGACACTCATCTTTTCTCTATCTTCTGCCGTGGTCGGGCATTGAGCCATGCTCAATCTCACACCTTGCAATACAAGAAAGAAACCCTTCTTGTACTGATCCATATTGAACTTCTTCAATATCTTGTCAAGGTATGTGCTTTGCGAAAGACCAATGAGGCGTCTTGATCTATATCTATAGATCTTGATGCCTAATATGTAAGCAGCGTCTCCATGGTCCTTCATTGAAAAACACTTATTCAAGTAGGCCTTTATGCTTTCCAATAATTCTATGTCATTTGCCATCAATGTTATGTCATCCACATTGTGATAGCCTAGTTTTTGCCCTCTCTTATTTGCTTGATTTCATTTGAAAATTTTCTGAAACTTGGAGTTTTTGAATCTTTTCATATGGACTTAAACACTTGGGCATCCTTGGCTTTCACCCAAGTGCTCCACTTCCCTCCTAAATCATCATTTCTCTTCTGATCCACCCCAAAATAATCCTTGGAATATTTTTCTTAAATGAAAAATATTCATTTTCTCTCAAAAACGCTAGCCAGATCAGTTTGCTTCAAAGCAACCCTAATTTTTATGGCTCAGAAAAATCTGAGATAATTCACAAATATTCTGTGAACCCTAGGGCACCTCCCTGAGCAAAAATATTTCATCACTTTTTGGAATATTTTTGCTACAGAAAATATTTTCTGTTCTGGACAGACATGGGGGTTTCTACAACAACTACCATTTTACTTGCTCCATTTGACCTGAACTTTCTTGTGCATCATTACCTTAGTAACTCATGACTAGCCTCCAAAGCACAGCCTCTAACTCCCAGCCGTTTGACCACAGTAACTGTTCAAAGTTACTGATCAGAAACTTAGCTGGCTTGTAAAAACCCCTCTACTGCACCTGGTTCCAAACCAAATCGGGGTAACACTCAAAACTACCACGAACAACATGCCAGACATGAAGGTTATTCCTAGATCGGCCTGATGTCATAGTTCACGCGGTGACCACGTTCGTCTAGGGGTGTTGGCATGCGTGTCGACGCGCTCTGAGTGCCGCCGAGCGCTCTGTTCGTGCGTGCTTGCTTCCCTCGCCTGCCCGAGCGTGCCAAACCATGCCACCATCTTCGTCTCAACGCCATTAACCTCCCTCTGGCGCTTGCCGACGCTGGAGCTCGCCGCAACGAGCATGGGCAAGGTCCGGCCAGCCCAACAGTGTGGAGTGCACTGTGCTCGTCGCCTTCCCCTTGATCCTGTGCTCGTCTCCGTCCGCTCACAGTTGCCACGTGACCTGCGTCGCCTTCTCCCCCTCTCACTGACGCCGCTCGTCGCCGGGCGTCGTGGATAGGTGTCCATCGATGGAGCCCAAAACCCCCTCGCCGCTCGCCTATAAATGAATCCACCCCAGCCTCCTCGAGCACCGTCCAGCACCACTACTAGGGAAAAGCCTAGCAGCAGCGCGGGTTTTGGGCCTATTAGCAGCGCCGGGGCCGGTGCTACTAATAAGGCGCTACAGCTAACGTATAGCAGCAGCGCGGGTGCCACCCGCGCTACTACTACGTTCGTTAGTAGTAGCGTGGGTAAAAACCCACGCTACTACTAACCCGCGGAATTTTTTTTCGAATTTTTTGCGCGAATTTTCAAATTTCTGAATTATTTTAACCTCTAATCTCTAATCACCCTCATCGCTGCTCAATTTAATATCTAGTCACCCCTCATCATTCCAAATCATCTAACTTCCCGGATGGTCACCCATCCTCTCACTACTCCAGCCTGAACACGCTTAATGTGACTCCCCGAGACCGTTGCGTCAGGTGTCTTCTAGTTATTCGCCGACGTTGCCATGTCTTTTGCTCGCGTGTTGCATCTTGTCATGTCATCATGTGCATTGCATCATCATGTTTTCAAAACCTTCATCCGTCCGGGTTCCCCCAGTTCCTTCCGTTGTCCGATCTGAGCCCAACCACACTTGCACGCGCCCGCGGCATGTCCGAAATAGTATTTTATAAGTGGCTGGAAAATATTGTCGGAATGGGCTAAAAGTTGGCGTGTGGTCTTATTTCAGTGAAGATAGACCGCCTATCAAGTTTCATTCCATTCGCAGTTAGTTTGATAGCCCAACCGTTAAACTATAGCGGCATTATAGTCAGTCAAATCGTCGGACGTTTTCGGTCTCCGGAAACAGTCGTCGGGCCTCCCTCTCTTCTCTTCTCTCAGCTCGAGAACGTCTACACAGCCCACTACCAACCGCCATGTCCAACCTAACCTCTCTCGTCAGCCTGCGGCCCTCCTCGCGCGCACGCCTGAAAGCTGTCCCGGACCCGACCCAGACTGTCGCTACCGTCATGTCCGGATCATCCCCAAACATCTACAAAACATCACCGTTTTCTTATTTGGACTCCCTAGCTATTTTATTCGTGACCATCCGATTTTGATCGAAGGCTCCAGATAGTCCCTAACCAAAAATCCAATACTATAACTAACCAGTCAAACCCTAGCCTGTCCAATCCACCAATCCTCCTCGCCGCCGCCACTCTCTTCATCGGGATCCTCCTAGATCCATCCACTCATTCCCAATCGATCCCGACCAACTCCCTCATTTTCAGCACCGGACCAACCTTCTCCTCCCCTCGATCCACCCAATCCCGCAACCTCCTCCTCCCGAGAGCCCCGGCCAGAGTACCACCGAGCAGGGCATCGGCCGACCCCAGCGCCTCGCCTCTTCGAACGAACCAGGGACGAACGGATCGCCGGAGCTCCGCAGGTCGCCGTGCACCCCTTCTCTTTCTTCTATTTCCCCCTCTTCCTCCCTGACCCCTTTTCTCGTGCCCGTGTCCTGCAGGAGCTCAGCGCACGCCGAGCGTCCCGAGCTCCAATCCGCGACTCCCCTTGCCAGATTTGAACCCAGGCACCTCCCCTCTACTCCCCGTGCCCTCGTTCCCGAGCTCCATCGAGAAGAGAGGAGCCCCCACAAGCCACTGCTCCGCCGCTGCTCTCGTGCCTATGCTCGAGCTCCTCCCGATCCAGATCGACTCCACCGCCTCACGCCGCTGCTCCGGCCACCAGGCCTCGCCGGAGCTCCGACCTCGTCGAAGATGAGTAGCCGCCGCCCTGTTTCCTCTCCTCCTCCCTCTGATTGTCTCTCCTGACCACTCACTCCCCTCTCCCGTTTCTCTCTGTCAGGGACCGAAGCATGGCCACCGCCCATCCAAGGATGTCGCCGCCCCATGGATCCTTCTCCGCCTGGAGCTTCTTCACCTGCATCCACCCCCTCCGTCCAGATCCGCCGTCTCTGCCTCCCTTCCTTCGTCTCCGGACAGCAGTCGTGCCGCCGCGGCTCTGCTTCCTGTCGAGTAGTAGCGAGCGCGTCAATCGACGAGTCCTGCCCGTGTTGACCGAGCCTCGACCTCCTCCCTCTGCTTCGCTCGCGTAGCCCAACGCCTCCCTTTCGCACGTTGACCCCAGCTCAAGCCGGCCCACTCCTCCATCGACTGTGCTTGGCCCGATGTGAGAAGCTCCTGTCCTTTCCTCTGATGGGCCAACCAGATCCGGCCCGTATCGTTTTTTTACATAGAGTGTTTTCCTATTTTTTCCAGGGAATTGCACTTTTGCAGATCAGCCCCTAAACTTGATGCATTTAATATCTCACAAACGGAGCATCACATGTAAAAACTTTGTATATGAAACTTGCTTAGTTTTTCATCTAGTTTCATAATATGTCACTTTCACCCATATTTAAAATGTTTAAAATGATGGTTGTTTAAATTTGCTCCTATGCCATGTTAAAATGATTTATGTCATAACTAAATAACCGTAAATCCAAATTTAATAAACTTTTTATGTAAATGGGGTAGAAAAATGCCTAGTTTAACATGGTGCACTTGTTTTTCATGTTTAAATAACTTTAAAAGTGTGTTTAGGGCAGAACAGTACCAAACCTTAAAATTTGCACATGAGGAGTTTCCCGACTTGTTGTTTGTTGTTTCCGACCTCATTTAAACTTGACTAGATAGGTAGATTTACTTTGCTTCACCTTGTGTCATGCTAAGAACATTTAATATTGTTGGGTACATAAACGAGATCGAACTAAATAACGTGTTGTGGTGTTTCGTCAATATGCAACTCGTTGCATAGTGAGCTCCACTTAATTTGTAGAATTGCTTGTGCACTTTGCCATGCCATGCTTCATTAAACCAGACATGCATCATACTTGATTGTGCATCATGCCATCATTATGTGGTGGTTGTTTACTATGTTGTTTGCTTCTTTTCCGGTGTTGCTTCTTTGGGTTGGTTCCGGTAATGTCGCGTTTGTGAGGATCCATCCGACTATGTCCGTTTATCTTCTTCATGGACTCGTTCTTCTTCCTTGCGGGATTTCAGGCAAGATGACCATACCCTCGAAATCACTTCTATCTTTGCTTGCTAGTTGCTTGCTCTTATGCTATGCCTATGCTGCGATACCTACCACTTGCTTATTATGCCTCCCATATTGTTGAACCAAGCCTCTAACCCACCTTGTCCTAGCAAACCCTTGTTTGGCTATGTTACCGCTTTGCTCAGCCCCTCTTATAGCTTTGTTAGTTGTAGGTGAAGATTGAAGTTTGTTCCTTGTTGGAACATGGAGATGTTGTTCCTTGTTGGAACATGTTTACTTGTTGGGATATCATAATATATCTTATTTAATTAATGCATCTATATACTTGGTAAAGGGTGGAAGGCTCGGCCTTATGCCTAGTGTTTTGTTCCACTCTTGCCGCCTAGTTTCCGTCATATCGGTGTTATGTTCCCGGATTTTGCGTTCCTTACGCGGTTGGGTAATAATGGGAACCCCTTGACAGTTCGCCTTGAATAAAACTCCTCCAGCAATGCCCAACATTGGTTTTACCATTCGCCACCTAGCCTTTTCTTTCCCTTGGGTCGGCCAGCCGAAGGGTCATCATTATTTTACCCCCCAGGCCAGTGCTCCTCTGAGTGTTGGTCCAAACTAGAGCCCCTTGCAGCGCCACCTCGGGGAAACTCGAGGGCTGGTATTAGTTGTATGGAGCGCTCATCTGAGTGTGCCCTGAGAACGAGATATGTGCAGCTCCTATCGGGATTTGTTGGCATATTCGGGCGGTGTTGTTGGATTTGTTTTAACTTGTTGAAGTGTCTTGAAGAACCGAGGTACCGAGTCTGATCGGAACGTCTCGGGGGAAGGTCTATCCCTTCGTTGACCGTGAGAGCTTGTCATGGGCTAAGTTGGGACCCCCTGCAGGGATTTGAACTTTCGAAAGCCATGCCCGCGGTTATGGGCAGATGGAAATTTGTTAACGTCCAGTTGTAGAAAACCTGAAGTTGACCTTAATTAAAATACATCAATCGTGTGTGTTACCGTGATGGTCTCTTTCCGGCGGAGTTCGGGAAGTGAACACAGTGTTGGAGTTATGCTTGACGTAGGTTGTTTTAGGATCACTTCTTGATCATAGATTTATCGAACGTGCTTTGCCTTCTCTTCTCGCTCTCTTTTGCATATGTTAGCCACCATATATGCTAGTCTCTTGCAGCAGCTCCACATATATACCTTGCCTTACCTGTAAGCTTAAATAGTCTTGATCGCGAGGGTGCGAGATTGCTGAGTCCCCGTGACTCACAGATACTTCCAAAACCAGCTTGAAGGTGCCGATGAGTCCTTGCAGATGACGCAACCAAGCTCAAGAAAGGAGCTCGATGAAGATCTTGTCCTTTGTGTCGTTTCGTTCTAGTTGATCAGTAGTGGAGCCTAGTTGGGGTCGATCGGGGACCGTGTCGCATATGGGGTTCTTCTTTTATTTTGGTTCCGTAGTCGGACCTTGATTGGTTTTGGATGTTGTAATTCTTTATTCATGTAATTGTGTGAAGTGGCGATTGTAAGCCAACTATGTATCTTTTCCCTTATTGTATTACATGGGTTGTTTGCGAAGATTACCTCACTTGCGACATTGCTTTCAATGCGGTTATGCCTCTAAGTCGTGCTTCGACACGTGGGAGATATAGCCGCGTCGAGGGCGTTACAAGTTGGTAATCAGAGCCTTCCCCGACCTTAGGAGCCCCATTGCTTGAACATTATTAGCGGCCGAGTTGTGTCTAGAAAAATGTTTTGAGTCATTTAGGAATTATATATCAGAGAGTTTAGGAATTCTTTTTACTCCCCAGTCCCTTCATCGCTCTGGTAAGGCATCCTGATGTAGAGTTTTGACTCTTCTCTTCTCAAATTTCACTAAAAAAAATTTAGGATCACGCGGGTATCTTGGAATCGTTCTGATGGTTTTAGGATGAGAACATTATCTTGGTGCCTCCTGTCAGGGGTTTTGTGGAAGTGTCCCGGGGAGTTGAGCTCCGAGGTGTTGTCATCATAATTTTATCGTTGAAGTTCTGGAATACCTGAGTTTAGTAAGCCGACATCGAAAATCTCTTTTATGCAGTTCATTGGTGAGATAACCTCGACGCCACCCAGTACTGGGGCGGGAGTTCGGGAGTATTGCCATAACTTGTATAACGGATGCTTTTTGAAGGTTGAGGTAGATGACTTCCGAAGGTTTCTTGGTTATGTGTTGAAGGATGGATACAGCTGGATGTAGGATTTGCTAGATTTGGGGTGAGATATTATGCTTCCCCTGTATCCCCAACACCTGATTGCATAACTGGGAAAGTTTCAAGAGTTTATAAGTGCGAATTCAAGTAGCTCTTAGGATATCTTTCAGACGGATGTACGATATGAAATTGGCGTTCGACGTCTAGTGGTCCGCCTATTCACGGTCGGTTTTACAGTGGTCTCGTTGTGTCTTAAAGAGTCCTTGGCTATGCCGACTCGGGGGCGCTTCGTATGTCATGTGCACTGCCTTGTACATGATGGTGCTGTACGATCGAGCCCGTGTAGGCCCCACCACGAAAACTTCGGACGAAATTTCCATCATATGTTTGTTCCGGCTTATTTTGCAAGCCAATCCTTTGTTTTTGTTTTTGAGTTGTGGTATTTGAGTTGCTTCAAAGTCAAGTGTTGATTCCATACCTTCCCCAAATGGTGTTCTCATACTCCGATGTGAATACCAATCCTTCTTGATCATCAAGATTGTTTTGTCAATCCTTTTTAACCGGTGTGTTTCTCTTCAAGTGGATCCGATCATTTCAACATCCTCAAGATCAAGTATCAGTTTTTCTCAACGGTGTTCGTTTCATCCATCCCAAGTTGTCTTTGTTGTCCCATCCACCCACCCTTTTTCTTCAAGGACTCAGATTTCTTAATCGAGTATCCATATTATTGTTGTGAAGTCTCTCCATTCTTTTCCTTCAATGTTCTTATCTGGTGATTCTCATGAAGATCCTAACGGAGCTTCAAGTTCATCTTTCTTCATTCTTTTCATCTCCGGTGGTTTCTAATCAAGCTTTGGTGTTGATCATATCCCTTTTTCCTCGTTTCAAATACCTTCGCATGCCGATGCACCTCATATTCATTCACTTCTCGCTATTTAATTATTCCGGAGTGCTGAAGATATCTCGAAGATCCGTCTTTCCACTCTGCATTCATTCAAGATCTTTCGAGAATGTTATCTCATTCAAGCCATTTAAGTCAACCGGTGCAATCTCTCCTTCAAATTGTTCAATGGTGTATCTTTTGAGTGGGCCCTAACCCACAGGTCTTTTCCCAGGATCTTACCTGACTCTTCTTATTTTCTCGGAGGTATTCTCAAATTCTTTTTGAAGTTTGACATAAGAATGATTTACCATCAACGAAATGTATTTCTCCAAGATCTTTCAAATTCTTTTCATCGTTGGTTCAACTTTTCCATTCTTCTTCATCTCGGAGTATCTCAACAATTCTTGGTGGTGTTTCCCGTCGTCATTCTCAGATTTTGAAGACCGAAGAAGAGTTCCTCTTATCTTATCCGTTCTCTTCAAGATTCATGGCGCTAGCTTGTTGCCATCCTCTCATAGTTGTTTTTTGGATTATGAAAATTCGTTTCACCTATCCGGAGCAGTTCAAGAGCCTTTTCAGTTTGATTCTGCGGAGCCCATCATTCTTAGCTTTCAGCTCTCCTTCTCTAAATCTTACCGGTGCATCGCTCAAGTGATCTCTAATCAGTCGTGATCCCTTCGTTCTCATGTATCTAGATTCTCTCAAGCATCTTCATTCATTTGCTAATTCTTCCCGCTGTTTTCTTGTCACGACCGGTTTTCCAATAAAAATATTTATTGAGAAACCAATCTTTTGAGTCCAGTATGAGAGAAATCCTCCTCACTGGTAGACAGATTCTTGATACAATAAGCCAGTAACATAAAATATATTACAGGGTCAAACTACGGTTGCTCAACCAAATTATTACAAGCACGCCAATAATCATACATAATGGAGGACATGACACAGTGGTGTGGAGGCATACTACTGACTCGAGGATAGGGCGGTGGTGGAGAAACACAGCGGGGAGAGAAATACAAGACTCTAAGTCTGTCATCTCATCGAGCGTCGAGGTGAGGCTCGATGAATTTATTTGATAGCGGAAGCGGATATAAAACAGTGACCAAATCCAGGGTCGCACGAGACTGACTGGGACTCCTCTAGGTGTCGGACTCGCTATCAAACTCTTCATCCATGAGATCGCCTTCGTCAGCATCTGGCCAAATCAACAAGCCAGTGAGTACTTTGAAAGTACTCGCAAGACAGTTCGGATGTAAGATATAACAAATGCATGCATGGATGCGTCATGAATAATTCACCAATGTACATTAAAAAATTAGCATAACAAGGTAAGTAAAAGGGAAACGGCGGTAGTCCGCCTGAAATCGCAACAAAACATAAATAACTACCGATCGGGTGTCTGAAGCGACGCCTCGAAAGGTGAACAAATAAATATAAGGAAATGATGCCACAGTCGGGCGTCTTAGCGACACCACATAAAGGGCTTTAAAAGAAATACCACAGTCGGATGTCGGGGCGACATCACAGAAAGGGCTTTAAAAGAAATGCCACAGTCGGACGTCGGGGCGACATCACAGAAAGGGCTTTAAAA
>NC_041382.1:669408293-669427717 GCF_002162155.2 Triticum dicoccoides | reverse complement strand
CATCACAGAAAGGGCTTTTAAAAGGAATGCCACAGTCGGACGTCGGGGCGACATCACAGAAAGGGCTTTAAAAGAAATGCCACAGTCGGACGTCGGGGCGACATCACAGAAAGGGCTTTAAAAGAAATGCCACAGTCGGGCGTCTTAGCGACATCACAAAAAGGGCTTTAAAAGAAATGCCACAGTCGGGCATCTTAGCGACACCACATAAAGGGCTTGAAAAGAAAGTAGAATAGAACAATGCCATAGTCGGACGTCTGAGCGACATCGCAGAAAGGGCTTTTTTTCATAAGTAAATAATACTCATAATAAACATTTAATTCTTGAGAATAAATGGGTTAGTCCATCCACAGGAATAATCAGTTAACCGGAATTAGCACTCATGCGAATCACCGGAGTCTCTGCCATCAAAACTGACATTTGATTAGGATAAGATAATATCGATCTAGGACAGGGAATAGATGATTTGGAGGAATATATGACTTTGCAGAGTTTGTACAAAATTTTTCCCACAGCCAACGGATTTCTGTAGTCATGAAGGACTAGTTCCGTTTACGGTATTTCGGAAGAAAACACAGCTAACCATTACACACCCATCCTACCTCTCGATGCTAGGAATCACCCTAGACATCGTCCAAGAAAAACTTTTGAGACGGGAAGATCACAATCTCGAATAGCATGGGATCAAATTTATATACGCGCGCTCTAAGGGGTGCCCCCCTCTCGGTCCCAACCGGAAACACCCATGCCCCCTGACCGGATGACTGGCTTTAATCCAGGGCCATGGAACCATCATCACGGCCTCTCCTTTTGGTGTGTACCAGAAAAGCGGTTTGCAACTTACTAAACCATATTCCTTGCGGAAAACATGTGGTAGTACAGGGAAGGAAATGAGAGGAACTAGACCGATACGGTTTGACACTGAAGTCACATAGTCTGGCATAAGACTGGCATGCTACGACACTTCCATCTTACCCATCCTCATGCCAACACATGGCCATTCATACTCACATCCATCCACTTATGGATCATCGAACTCACTTACCTCAATATTGCATAAAATAACGTTCATCGATATGCTCCTCAACATGCCATGAAACTAACTAAATGCAAAACATGCCCAGACACTCATCATATCAAAATTTCAAACATGCTTGCCTGGTTCAGAGTAGTCGGAGCCTAGCTCGGTGAAGTTCGCGGCTCCGTCACCTCCTTCGGTATCTACGGTATAAAGAAAGTATATGCGCTATCGTAAATACCAAGGAGTGCACAAAAAGTATTCCAAATATTTTTCAAATAAATCTGATAAAAAACTAGACAAAATTTTAAAGAGAACAGAAAAAGAATCAATCAGAAATACTTTTCTGATTAAAAGCTATAAAGGTTTTTGCCCAGGGACTCATCTGTAATGAAACAGAAAGTTTCCAGGGGCTAGCTTATAAAAACAGAAACGCTTCGACAGAAACTACGCCAGCCCAAAGGGAAAACGCATTTTGCCCGAAGGCGCTTCCAGAAAACGATTCAATAGAGAGGGTAGAGAGGCTGACGGTGGGGTCCCACTCGTCAGGTTTGAACTTTCAAAAAAAGGGGGGAACGAAGCTCGTCGGCGCCCGAGAGCCGCGGTGGTCGCTGGCGGCGATCCACGGCGAGGCAGGGGGATCGGAGGGTACCTCCGTGCTCAGGGCGCCATTCCGCGTCGGTAGGTGGTGGTGGTGGTCGCCGGTGAGTACCACGTCGACGACGAGCTTTGCTCCGGCGGACGGCGGCTCGGGTGGTCGAGGGACTCGTCGGAGAGGGCTGCAGAGATCAAATTGAAGAGGGGGTTAGGCTTCTGGTAGCTAGAGGGGGTAACGGACGGGGTTTGGGCGCCGGAGATGGCCTCACCGGAGCGAATCGTGGTGTAGGCCGAGGCGGATCGGGGCGGCCGGAGTTGGGGGAGGAGACCTCCTCGAGGTCCTCCTATTGGCCTGGCGGGGCGTTGGTGAGGAGTGGTGATGATGCATGCACGAGAGTGAGCTCGGGGGCCCTTTTTATAGGCGGCCCGAGGCAGTTGCCGTGAACGGGGGTCTCCGGCGAGTGATTACGGCGGTGCCGTGGTTAGGCAGTGGGATTAGGGGCTTGGGCATCGCCGTTGAGGTCCACCGGTCCCATTTAGGTGCTAAACGGGCTGGGATTTGGTGCTATGGGCGAGCTCGACGGAACAGGGGTGGCGCGGCCCGTCACCGGTAGGGAGCATGTTCCGTGCTTGCCGGGCCACGGCGACGGTGCCACGGGCGTGCGCTGGCATGGCAGGGACACGCGGAGAGCCAGGGGGTGTTGGGCGGCGCCGGGTGGCGTGGCAAGAGGGCTCGGGCCCTTGTTGGCCGCCACGGAAGGTGCGGCCACCGCAGAAGCTTCCAACGCCGGTGAGGCTCGTCGCTACCGACGCCAGGAATCGGCCAAGCGTGCGTGCGGGGTGCTGGCCAGGGAGAAGAGGCTGCGTGCAACGCGCCAGGGCGCACTGTGGCCGCGTGATCGAGTCTGACGAAGGGAAAACGACTGAATCTCTGAACTTTCTGAATTTTGAACAGCAACAGTGCATGCAAGGTGCTCGACAGAATGAATTTGGCCTCTGGTGATTTTTCCTTGAGCTGATTTTTGGTGGAGTGGCTACTCATTGCTCCAGTAGGCTGCATGATTTTTGGTGGAAATTTTGGAGGAGTGTAGATATTAATTTCATCAAATTTGGCAAATCTGGTCCAAACTTGCAGAGACTGAATTTTGAAAAATTTGAAAAGAGGAGGAGTGGATCAAGATGGTTCTGGGTTGTGGGTACAAAGGACTATCCAGGAGAGTTGGTTTGAGGTCAAAACTCAAATGCAAAAGGGTACTTGCTTTGAAAATCACTCAGGCTCCAAATAATTTTCAGAATTGATTTGAGAGGAAAAATAATTAGAATAAAATCCAAAACTTGCTTGAATTAGTTGGGACAGAGAACTTAGGTTGATCACAAGGTGTAAGGGAGGTTTTGGAGGGGTTTTACCACATGGGTAAAAATGCCAAGTCATGGGTGGTTTCCAAGATATGAAAATCCCAAATTTTCATAGAGTTCTTTTTAAAAGAAAAAAGATTAAACTCCCAAAATAAATTTGCGAGGGAACCGACAGAGAAGAAGTTTCAAAAGATTCAAACACCAAAGTTTGAAAAAAATAAAATCCTTGCCAAAGCAAAGGAAGTTTTTAAGAGGAAGGTTTTCTGAAAGAAAATTTAAATGGCCTCTTTTCAAAGAAAACCACAAAGTTTTTGATAAAAACCAAATTAAAATTTTGGAGTGTCACAACACCTACCCCCTTAGGAAAAATCTCGTCCTCGAGATTTCAGCTGATCCTTAAATAAGTGTGGATGCTCTGTCCGAAGAAAATCCTCGCTTTCCCAAGTTGCTTCACTGTCGGTGTGATTGCTCCACTGGACTTTGAAAAACTTGATGGTCTTCTGTCGGGTCCTCCTTTCAGACTCCTCTAATATTCTTACGGGACGTTCCCGATAAGTGAGGTCTGGCTGCACGTCAATGTTTTCATGGGATACTTGTTTCTCTGGGTTGCTTACGCACTTCCTTAATTGAGAGACGTGGAACACGTCGTGAATGTCGGACAAGTCTTCGGGTAAGTCTAGCTGGTAGGCTACAGTGCCTCTTCGTGCCACTATGCAGAATGGTCCAATGAATCTTGGTGCTAACTTTCCTTTAATCTTAAACCGTTGCAGTCCTCTCATAGGGGATACTCTCAAGTATACGAACTCACCGGGTTCGAAGCTGACCCTACGATGTTTCTGATCATAATAACTCTTCTGTCGACTTTGAGCGGTCTTAAGTCGGTCTCTGATTAGCTTGACCTTTTCCTCGGCTTCTCTGAGCATATCTGGTCTGAAGATGCGGCTGTCTCCGGTCTCTGACCAATTTAACGGGGTACGACATCTTCGTCCGTATAAAGCCTCAAATGGTGCCATTTGTAGGTTGGCCTGGTAGCTATTGTTATACGCGAACTCGGCGTATGGCAGGCTTTCTTCCCAACTGGTTCCATATGTGAGGACACATGCTCTCAGCATGTCTTCTAAAATTTGGTTTACGCGTTCAGGTTGTCCATCAGTCTGTGGGTGGTATGCGGTACTGAAGGCTAGTTGGGTTCCCAGAGCCTGTTGTAAATGCTCCCAAAATCTTGAGACGAACTGAGTGCCTCTGTCGGATATTATAGTCTTCGGGACACCGTGCAGACAAACTATGCGGGAAAGATAAATCCTGGCAAGTCTTTGAGTGGTGTGGGTCGTCTTCACTGGAATAAAGTGTGCCACTTTGGTCAACCTGTCGGTGATGACCCATATGGCATCATTCCCGTGCCGCGACCGAGGTAGTCCGACAATGAAATCCATCCCTATTTCATCCCATTTCCACTCAAGTATTTTGTTTGGTTGCAGTAGTCCGGCTGGTCTCTGATGCTCAGCTTTTATGCGTTGACATTAGTCGCAACATGCAATGAAGGTGGCTATGTCCCTCTTCATACCGTGCCACCAAAATCTTTCCAGAATATCCTTATACATTTTGGTTCCTCCAGGGTGGATTGAATATGGAGTGGTGTGTGCTTCAGCTAAAATTTGCTGCTTAAGGTCTTCTATGTTTGGCACGCAGAGCCTTTCTCCGTACCATAATATTCCTTCATTGTCTATTACGAATTCCGAGGCCTTGCCCATACTCAACTTTCTTTTGATGCCTTCGATGCTGGTGTGACCAGGCTGAGCTTCTTTAATTTTCTCCACAAGGTTGGGTTGTATTTCCAAGTTTGATATGGTGCCTTCTGCTACCATTATCAAGTTGAGCTTGGCAAATTCTTGTTGGAATTCGGGCCTCAAGCTATGCAGATTGTTTTCGTCGGAGCTGGGGTTCCGACTAAGGGCATCGGCCACTACATTTGCTTTCCCTGGATGGTAATGGATACCAACATCATAATCCTTTACCAACTCCAACCAGCGTCATTGCCGTAAGTTTAGTTCTGGCTGTGTGAAAATATATTTGAGACTTTTGTGATCCGTATATATTTCACATCGATTCCCAAGTAAGAAATGCCTCCATTCCTTGAGTGCATGAATAACTGCTGCCATTTCTAAGTCATGAGTGGGATAGTTTTCCTCATGCTTGCGAAGTTGCCTTGAAGCGTAGGCGACGACCTTGCCTTCCTGCATCAACACGCATCTGAGACCCTTTCTGGACGCGTCACAATATACTTCAAAATTCTTGTGTATGTCGGGGACAATTAATACCGGTGCTGTCATTAACTTCCGTTTTAGTTCTTGGAAACTTTTCTCGCAGGCTTCTGTCCATTCAAACTTCTTATCTTTCTTGAGCAACTGTGTCATAGGCTTGGCTATGGTGGAAAATCCTTCAATAAATCTGCGGTAGTATCCTGCCATTCCCAAGAAACTCCGTATGTCTGTTACGCTGGCTGGTGACTTCTAGCCAAGTACGGCCTTGACTTTCTCTGGGTCCACTGCGATACCGTCTTGGGTCAGTACGTGGCCTAGAAAGCCTACTTGTCTTAGCCAAAATTCGCACTTGCTGAACTTGGCATACAATTGGTGTTTTCTTAGCTCTCCTAGCACAATCCTGAGATGTTCTGCGTGCTCTTCTGGTGTCTTGGAGTATACCAGAATATCGTCGATGAATACCACGACGAACTTGTCCATAAACTTCATAAATACTTTGTTCATGAGGTGAACAAAATATGTTGGGGCGTTAGTTAATCCAAATGGCATCACTGTGAACTCGTACAGTCCATATCTGGAGGTGAAGGCTGTTTTGGGGATATCTTCCATTCGTACCTTCAATTGATGGTATCCTGACCTTAAGTCAATTTTTGAGAATACCTTGGCCTGAGCGAGTTGATCAAACAAATCGTTTATCCTTGGCATCGGGTATTTGTTTTTGACTGTGACCATGTTAAGTGCTCGATAGTCAATACACAATCTCAGCGTTCCATCCTTCTTTTTGGCAAATAAAATTGGTGATCCCCAAGGTGAGGAGTTGGCTCGAATGTATCCTTTTTCCAGCAATTCCTTTATTTGCTTCTTCAACTCGATCAACTCGGATGGTGCCATTCTGTATGGTTTCTTGTATATGGGGGTGGTTCCTGGTGCTAGCTCAATGCGGAATTCTATTTCTCGATCTGGTGGCATGCCCGGTAGTTCTTCAGGGAATACATCTAGAAATTCACACACTATTGGAACCTTGTTTAGCTCAGAAACGTCCACCTTATTTAATCTCGGTTGCCGGGGTATTTTTCCTTCCTTGGCTGATACTCTTATTGTCTTCCCTAGGTGGTGTGTGAGAATTACGGTCCTGTTGAAACAGTCGATAAAACCCTTATTGGTGGTTAGCCAATCCATCCCTAGGATGATATCCAATCCTTTATTTTCCAACACAATAAGATTTGCGTGAAACTCCAATCCTTCGAACTCAATGACCACATTCTGACAGTAATTCTGAGTAACTTGCTGAATCCCACGGGACTTGATGATCATGGATTTCTCCAAAGGAAGCATCGAAAAATTATTTTGCAAAGCAAAATTTTTCGAAATGAAAGAGTGAGAAGCTCCAGAATCAAACAAAACCATTGCAGGTATTGTGTTGACAGGAAACGTACTGAGTACGTCCGGAGCATTTTGTGCCTCCTCTTTGGTTACGTGGTTCAGATGACCCTTCCTGTGGTTATTGTTGGGATTGAAATTGTTTCGCTTGGGCGCGGAATTGTTGCCGCCGTTGTTCGGCTTTGGGGTTGAATTCCTTGGCTTGGGGCACTGTTTGGCATAGTGCCCTTCTTCTCCACAAGCGTAACAAGTAACGCCGGGGCGATAGGTGAATTCCTTGTCCCTTGCATGAAAATTCTTGATTGGGCCTGAGACATTGGATGAGGATTTGTGTGTCCCACCCTTTTGAAAATCTGTCTTGCTTCGGTGATTGCGAGCATGATTAGTCTGGTCCCTTTTTCGCTTGCGGATATCTTCCAGACTGCGTCTCTCATTTTCCAGAGTAATGGCTTTGTCCACCAGTGTTTTAAAATCAGGAAAAGTGTGCACGACCAGTTGGCATTTAAGCGCGGGCGCCAGACCATCAAGGAATTTCTTCATCTTCTTGATTTCAGTCATACGCTCTTCATTGGCGTAGCGGGATAATAGAGTAAATTGACTGTTGTAATCTGACACTATCATGTTCCTTTGTTTGAGGTCATCGAACTCTCTCTTCTTGATTTTCATAATACTCTTAGGAATGTGTGCACCACGGAAACCTTCCTTGAAATCATCCCAGGTTATGTCATTTTCGTTTTGATGCATGTGCAGAAAATTCCCCCACCACGATGCGGCTGCTCCTGTGAGATAGTGCGGAGCATACAATACCTTTTCGGGGTCTGAACATTTTGCAATAATTAATTTTCTCTCCATATCTCAAAGCCAGTCCTCGGCTTCAAGAGGTTTGTCAGTGTGAGAAAATGTTTGAGGACGTGTCTTCTGTAGCTCAGATAACTTGGAATGCTGCTGATACTGTCCATGGTGATTTCCCATGTTGATGACTTGGTTCATCATTTCCCGATGTTGTTGCTGACTCTGCTCATAAAGGCGGCACATTTGTGAAAGTGCCGATTCACTGCCCTGTTGGCTTGACTGTCCCTGAGTGAACTCGTTGCTGGGTTGTGCATCATAATTTTCCTCTGGTGGAATTGGCATGGAGCGAGTCCAAGGACGAGACATTTTTCACTCTGGGGATATATTTGTAAGACCCATAAGAAAAGCGGAAAGAGTCGCAAAAAAAATCCACAAATGCATAAAGCTGGCAAATAAAACTAAATAACCCAGCTTACTTAAGAAAAACAAATCGACTTGCGCACGGAGAAGGACTGCTCATTACATATCTTACACGCGGGCGGTAATTATACAATACATCACTCAGGACATGTGTACAAAATCCTGACATGTTATTTAGGCTAGTGCACTTCTCCAGATCCTACATGATGCGCAAACAGGCTACTTCTCACAACCTATGTACATATCTTACAAAGCGGTACATTACATGGCAGCTAGGCGTACTCAGGCAGAGATGTTGACGACCTCCTTTGCCCTGCCGAGGGAGAGGCGTAGCGAGGTTGGGGACTCGACTTCCTCCTCGCTAATGGGCTCCATACGTGTAGTGTTGCACAGAGTGGACGCAGCGGTTGCCAGGGGCGGAGCAACACGTACAGGAGTGGGCGCGAAGGGTGGTGCAGTGCGCGCTGAAGTGGGTGCAATGACTTGGTTGAATTCTTCGGTAGAAGGCAGGCGACGAGTAGGTGTAAAAGATGCTGATGACGAGACAAAAGTCAGTGGCGGTGCGATGGGTAGGAGCTCCCTCCTGTTGGCAGCACAGCCATGAACTGAGTCCATGCGGGTAGCTACAAAGTCATCCACCAGGTTGTCGAAGGCTGCCTCCAGGGCTTGGAGATACTCAATGAGCATCTCAAAAGCCTCGTCTCGTTCTCCTCTGGGGCAGGAGTATGCGTAGTGACAGGTGTAAGGCACATGGCACGAAAGATAACGGTAACGATGAGTCTTCATCACGGGGAGGACATCCCTGAGACGAGCTATCGCTTCGCGGGCTGCCATCTGCATAGCATGCCTCTCCGTAGGCATGGCTCTTCCCACGAACCGGAAGCGGCGTAACTCACCACGCCCTCCCTTGAACTGCAGCGCGGCCTGGTGCATGGTCAGACTGTCGTTGACTCGGTGCTGGCAGAGTGTGAAGACTGGGCGCACGGATGGCCCCATCGCGACCTGAACGATGAAAGAAAGAAGCTTGACGAACCCATCGGGCATGTTGGCGAAGGTCTGAGACTCGCAGCTGTTGTCGGCCATCTACAAAAGTAGGCAAAAATTCTGCATGGTCAGATCATAAATTTATGCTGACTGACAGAAAATGACTACAATTGCAAAAATATAAATTAGCTCTATCATGCTAATAACCAATTAGCGATCGCACCTAGTGGCTTCCTACAGTCAGCCTGGCTCTGGTACCAAGCTTGTCACGACCGGTTTTCCAATAAAAATATTTATTGAGAAACCAATCTTTTGAGTCCAGTATGAGAGAAATCCTCCTCACTGGTAGACAGATTCTTGATACAATAAGCCAGTAACATAAAATATATTACAGGGTCGAACTACGGTTGTTCAACCAAATTATTACAAGCACGCCAATAATCATACATAATGGCGGACATAACACAGTGGTGTGGAGGCATACTACTGACTCGAGGATAGGGCGGTGGTGGAGAAACACAGCGGGGAGAGAAATACAAGACTCTAAGTCTGTCATCTCATCGAGCGTTGAGGTGAGGCTCGATGAATTTATTTGGTAGCGGAAGCGGATATAAAACAGTGACCAAATCCAGGGTCGCACGAGACTGACTGGGACTCCTCTAGGTGTCGGACTCGCTATCAAACTCTTCATCCATGAGATCGCCTTCGTCAGCATCTGGCCAAATCAACAAGCCAGTGAGTACTTTGAAAGTACTCGCAAGACAGTTCGGACGTAAGATATAACAAATGCATGCATGGATGCATCATGAATAATTCACCAATGTACATTCAAAAATTAGCATAACAAGGTAAGTAAAAGGGAAACGGCGGTAGTCCGCCTGAAATCCCAACAAAACATAAATAACTATCGATCGGGTGTCTGAAGCGACGCCTCGAAAGGTGAACAAATAAATATAAGGAAATGATGCCACAGTCGGGCGTCTTAGCGACACCACATAAAGGGCTTTAAAAGAAATACCACAGTCGGATGTCGGGGCGACATCACAGAAAGGGCTTTAAAAGAAATGCCATAGTCGGTCGTCGGGGCGACATCACAGAAAGGGCTTTTAAAAGGAATGCCACAGTCGGACGTCGGGGCGACATCACAGAAAGGGCTTTAAAAGAAATGCCACAGTCGGACGTCGGGGCGACATCACAGAAAGGGCTTTAAAAGAAATGCCACAGTCGGGCGTCTTAGCGACATCACAGAAAGGGCTTTAAAAGAAATGCCACAGTCGGGCGTCTTAGCGACACCACATAAAGGGCTTGAAAAGAAAGTAGAATACAACAATGCCACAGTCGGACGTCTGAGCGACATCGCAGAAAGGGCTTTTATTCATAAG
Organism: Triticum dicoccoides; assembly: GCF_002162155.2. Classification (NCBI taxonomy): domain Eukaryota; kingdom Viridiplantae; phylum Streptophyta; class Magnoliopsida; order Poales; family Poaceae; genus Triticum; species Triticum dicoccoides. The sequence goes on along the minus strand of NC_041382.1, from coordinate 669,417,527 downwards.
TAAATAATACTCATAATAAACATTTAATTCTTGAGAATAAATGGGTTAGTCCATCCACAGGAATAATCAGTTAACCGGAATTAGCACTCATGCGAATCACCGGAGTCTCTTCCATCAAAACTGACATTTGATTAGGATAAGATAATATCGATCTAGGACAGGGAATAGATGATTTGGAGGAATATATGACTCTGCAGAGTTTGTACAAAAATTTTCCCACAGCCAACGGATTTCCGTAGTCACGAAGGACTAGTTCCGTTTACGGTATTTCGGAAGAAAACACAGCTAACCAGTACACACCCATCCTACCTCTCGATGCTAGGAATCACCCTAGACATCGTCCAAGAAAAACTTGTGGTAGTACAGGGAAGGAAATGAGAGGAACTGGACCGATACGGTTTGACACTGAAGTCACATAGTCTGGCATAAGACTGGCATGCTACGACACTGCCATCTTACCCATCCTCATGCCAACACATGGCCATTCATACTCACATCCATCCACTTATGGATCATCGAACTCACTTACCTCAATATTGCATAAAATAACGTTCATCGATATGCTCCTCAACATGCCATGAAACTAACTAAATGCAAAACATGCCCAGACACTCATCATATCAAAAGTTCAAACATGCTTGCCTGGTTCAGAGTAGTCGGAGCCTAGCTCGGTGAAGTTCGCGGCTCCGTCACCTCCTTCGGTATCTACGGTATAAAGAAAGTATATGCGCTATCGTAAATACCAAGGAGTGCACAAAAAGTATTCCAAATATTTTTCAAATAAATCTGATAAAAAACTAGACAAAATTTTAAAGAGAACAGAAAAAGAATCAATCAGAAATACTTTTCTGATTAAAAGCTATAAAGGTTTTTGCCCAGGGACTCATCTGTAATGAAACAGAAAGTTTCCAGGGGCTAGCTTATAAAAACAGAAACGCTTCGGCAGAAACTACGCCAGCCCAAAGGGAAAACGCATTTTGCCCGAAGGCGCTTCCAGAAAACGATTCAATAGAGAGGGCAGAGAGGCTGACGGTGGGGTCCCACTCGTCAGGTTTGAACTTTCAAAAAAGGGGGGGAACGAAGCTCGTCGGCGCCCGAGAGCCGCGGTGGTCGCCGGCGGCGATCCACGGCGAGGCAGGGGGATCGGAGGGTACCTCCGTGCTCAGGGCGCCATTCCGCGTCGGTTGGTGGTGGTGGTGGTCGCCGGCGAGTACCACATCGACGGCGAGCTTTGCTCCGGCGGACGGCGGCTCGGGTGGTCGAGGGACTCGTCGGAGAGGGCTGCAGAGATCAAATTGAAGAGGGGGTTAGGCTTCTGGTAGCTAGAGGGGGTAACGGACGGGGTTTGGGCGCCGGAGATGGCCTCACCGGAGCGAATCGTGGTGGAGGCCGAGGCGGATCGGGGCGGCCGGAGTTGGGGGAGGAGACCTCCTCGAGGTCCTCCTAGTGGCCTGGCGGGGCGTTGGTGAGGAGGGGTGATGATGCGTGCACGAGAGTGAGCTCGGGGGCCCTTTTTATAGGCGGCCCGAGGCGGTTGCCGTGAACGGGGGTCTCCGGCGAGTGATTACGGCGGTGTCGTGGTTAGGCAGTGGGATTAGGGGCTTGGGCATCGCCGTTGAGGTCCACTGGTCCCATTTAGGTGCTAAACGGGCTGGGATTTAGTGCTATGGGCGAGCTCGACGGAACAGGGGTGGCGCGGCCCGTCAGCGGCAGGGAGCACATTCCGTGCTTGCCGGGCCACGGCGACGGTGCCACGGGCGTGCGCTGGCATGGCAGGGACACGAGGAGAGCCAGGGGGTGTTGGGCGGCGCCGGGTGGCGTGGCGAGAGGGCTCGGGCCCTTGTTGGCCGCCACGGAAGGTGCAGCCACCGCAGAAGCTTCCAACGCCGATGAGGCTCGTCGCTACCGACGCCAGGAATCGGCCAAGCGTGCGTGCAGGGTGCTGGCCAGGGAGAAGAGGCTGCGTGCAACGCGCCAGGGCGCACTGTGGCCGCGTGATCGAGTCTGACGAAGGGAAAACGACTGAATCTCTGAACTTTCTGAATTTTGAACAGCAACAGTGCATGCAAGGTGCTCGACAGAATGAATTTGGCCTCTGGTGATTTTTCCTTGAGCTGATTTTTGGTGGAGTGGCTACTCATTGCTCCAGTAGGCTGCATGATTTTTGGTGGAATTTTTGGAGGAGTGTAGATATGAATTTCATCAAATTTGGCAAATCTGGTCCAAACTTGCAGAGACTGAATTTTGAAAAATTTGAAAAGAGGAGGAGTGGATCAAGATGGTTCTGGGTTGTGGGTACAAAGGACTATCCAGGAGAGTTGGTTTGAGGTCAAAACTCAAATGCAAAAGGGTACTTGCTTTGAAAATCACTCAGGCTCCAAATAATTTTCAGAATTGATTTGAGAGGAAAAATAATTAGAATAAAATCCAAAACTTGCTTGGATTAGTTGGGACAGAGAACTTAGGTTGATCACAAGGTGTAGGGGAGGTTTTGGAGGGGTTTTACCACATGGGCAAAAATGCCAAGTCATGGTTGGTTTCCAAGATATGAAAATCCCAAATTTTCATAGAGTTCTTTTTAAAAGAAAAAAGATTAAACTCCCAAAATAAATTGGAGAGGGAACCAACAGAGAAGAAGTTTCAAAAGATTCAAACACCAAAGTTTGAAAAAAATAAAATCCTTGCCAAAGCAAAGGAAGTTTTTAAGAGGAAGTTTTTCTGAAAGAAAATTTAAATGGCCTCTTTTCAAAGAAAACCACAAAGTTTTTGATAAAAACCAAATTAAAATTTTGGAGTGTCACATTTCTTTATCTTCTCTTCGTTCATTTTTTTAATTCTTACGGTGGTTCGTTCAACAGTTCTCGTCATTCGTTATCATATCAATTCATTCGTTGTTTCTTAATTCTACCGGTGGTTCGTTGAAGACCTTCTCAAGTTTGTGCTATATCCATCTTAATCCTTTCTATGAGAATAAGTAGTATGCCAAATCCGTTGCTTGTCATCAATTAGATTGGTGAAGGTTAAGCATAATGTAATTCTTATTCTTGTTTCATCCATATGTTAATCTTTTCTTCCGGAGTTTGTTCACAATGATTAAATTCATGGGTTCAAGTGCTTTATCTTTCCTTTTCCCGGAGTTCCTAGCTCTCGCAATTACATCACCACGGAGATTCATTTAAATCATCGCAAGGCTTCACCTTGTTTTTTCAACTTCTTTTTCCTTTTCGTTTGATCATCCTTTTGTTACCGTTTTTTTTTCATGGAGGCTCTACATGGTGGTCCATCAAGGATTTATATCCCTTCTCCAAGTGTTCATTGAGATTCTTTTCTAAGGAGCTTAAGTTTCTTCATCTTGCAATCCAGAGTGCAATTCTTCCTTCCGGATCAATAGAGGTGGTATTATGTCATTCTTGATAATTTGAGTTCATGTTTCATGATTCACATGTTGTCAAGGATGAGATATTTTAAATCCATCAATCTCGTCATTTGAGTTATCTTGGGTTATATTTCACCAAAGTTGTCTCTAAGGATTGTTGCTATCTATGGTGCTTATAATGACCCAAGTTCTTCATTTATCCTCCCGGGGAGATAAATTTCTTGTCTCCTTGTTCATATCAATCCAATTCTTCTTCCCGTGAGTGGCAGGTTGCCACCTCATAATTTGAGATGTATTCCATAAGACCACATCAAGCTTATCCTTTTCATTGTTGATAACCCAAGAACTTCGTTCTAGCTTTTGGTGTAAGTGTGCTCTCTCAAGACCTTGTTTTTCTCCCCCGTTCATTCAGTTCCATTCTCTCACTTCTTCCGGAGGCATTGTGATGTTGCTCTCTTCAAACCTTCTTCTTGTTCTTGTCAGGATCATGGTCTTTTCGTGTTATCCATTTTACTGGAGTGTCGTTCCCACTTTTCAAGTTGTCTCATCTTATCAAGTTTTGCGTCCCTTCTCAGACGGAGTGCTATCCAAATTATATCATTCTTAATCCTTCTCTATCTTGACTTAACCGGAGTGGTTTCAATATATATCTTGCCCTTCAACCTCAAGGTTGTTTTTTTGCAATGTTCTTTGTCCCTCTTTTCTAACAGAGTGTTTTCGACCTTGTTCACCTTCGTTGTATTGTTTTCTCGAATTTGTTCAACCTCTCAAGGTTCTTTGGTTTCAATCGTTTGTCAAAGAAGCAACTTAGTTTTACCTCTTCTCTTTATCTTCCGTTTTTTTCCTCCGGTGCCATTCTAGATCTCGAGACGAGATCCTCTCATAGTGGTGGAGTGTTGTGATGCCCCGAGACCGTTGCGCCAGGTGTCTTCCAGTTATTCGCCGACGTTGCCATGTCTTTTGCTCGCATGTTGCGCCTTGTCATGTCATCATGTGCATTGCATCATCATGTTTCCAAAACCTGCATCCGTCCGGGTTCCCCCAATTCCGTCCGTTGTCCGATCTGAGCCCAACCACACTTGCACGCGCCCGCGTCATGTCCGAAATAGTATTTTATAAGTGGCCGGAAAATGTTCTTGCATTGGGTTGAAAGTTGGCGTGTGGTCTTATTTCAGTGTAGATAGACCGCCTGTCAAGTTTCATCGCATTCGGAGTTCGTTTGATAGCCCAACCGTTAAACTATAACGGCATTATAGTCGGTCAAATCGTCGGACGTTTTCGGTCTCCGGAAACAGTCGCCGAGCCTCCCTCTCTTCTCTTCTCTCAGCTCGAGAACGTCTACACAGCCCACTACCTACCGCCATGTCCAACCTAACCTCTCTCGTCAGCCCGCGGCCCTCCTCGCGCGCGCGCCCGAAAGCTGTCCCGGACCCGACCCGGACTGTCGCTACCGTCATGTCCGGATCATCCCCAAACATCTACAAAACATCACTGTTTTCTTATTTGGACTCCCTAGTTATTTTATTCGCGACCATCCGATTTTGATCGAAGGCTCCAGATAGTCCCTAACCAAAAATCCAATACTATAGATAACCAGTCAAACCCTAGCCTATCCTATCCAATCCACCAATTCTCCTCGCCGCCGCCACTCTCTTCATCGGGATCCTCCAAGATCAATCCACCCATTCCCAGTCGATCCCGACCAACTCCCTCATTTTCAGCACCGGACCAACCTTCTCCTCCCCTCGATCCACCCAATCCCGCAACCTCCTCCTCCCGAGAGCCCCGGCCAGAGTACCACCGAGCAGAGCATCGGCCGACCCCAGCGCCTCGCCTCTTCGAACGAACCAGGGACGAACGCCTCGCCGGAGCTCCGCAGGTCGCCGTGCGCCCCTGCTCTTTCTTTTCTTTCCCCCTCTTCCTCCCTGACACCTTTTCTCGTGCCCGTATCCTGCAGGAGCTCATCGCGCGCCGAGCGTCCCGAGCTCCATTCCGCGACTCCCCTTGCCGGATTTGAACCCAGGCACCTCCCCGCTACTCCCCGTGCCCTCGTTCCCGAGCTCCATCAAGAAGAGAGGAGCCCCCGCAAGCCACTGCTCCGCTGCTGCCTTGTGCCTGTGCCCGAGCTCCTCCCGATCCAGATCGACCCTGCCGCCTCACATCGCTGCTCCGGCCACCAGGCCTCGCCGGAGCTCCGATCTCGTCGGAGATGAGTAGCCGCTGACCTGTTTCCTCTCCTGCTCCCTCTGATTATCTCTCCTGACCACTCACTCCCCTCTCCTGTTTCTCTCTGTCAGGGACCGAAGCATGGCCACCGCTCGTCCAAGGACGCCGCCGCCCCATGGATCCTTCTCCGCCTGGAGCTTCTTCACCTGCATCCACCCTCCTCTGTCCAGATCCGCCGTCTCCGCCTCCCTTCCTTCGTCTCCGGCGAGCAGCCATGCCACCGCGGCTCTGCGTCCTGTCGAGTAGTAGCGAGCGCGCCAATCGGCGAGCCTTGCCCGTGTTGACCGAGCCCCGACCTCCTCCCTCTGCTTCGCTCGCGCAGCCCAACGCCTCCCCTTCGCACGTTGACCCCAGCTCAAGCCGGCCCACTCCTCCATCGACTATGCTTGGCCCGATGTGAGAAGCTCCTGTCCTTTCCTCTGATGGGCCAACTAGATCCGGCCCATATCGTTTTTTTACATAGAGTGTTTTCCTATTTTTTCAGGGAATAGCACTTTTAAAGATCAGCCCCTAAACTTGATGCATTTAATATCTCACAAACGGAGCATCACATGTAAAAACTTTGTATATGAAACTTGCTTAGTTTTTCATCTAGTTTCATAATATGTCACTTTCACCCATGTTTAAAATGTTTAAAATGATGGTTGTTTAAATTTGCTCCTATGCCATGTTAAAATGATTTATGTCATAACTAAATAACCGTAACTCCGAATTTAATAAACTTTTTATGTAAATGGGGTAGAAAAATGCCTAGTTTAACATGGTGCACTTGTTTTTCATGTTTAAATAACTTTAAAATTGTGTTTAGGGAAGAACAGTACCAAACCTTAAAATTTGCGCATGAGGAGTTTCCGGACTTGTTGTTTGTTGTTTCCGGCCTCATTTAAACTTGACTAGATAGGTAGTTTTACTTTGCTTCACCTTGTGTCATGCTAAGAACATGTAATATTGTTGGGTACATAAACGAGATCAAACTAAATAACATGTTGCGGTGTTTCGTCAATATGCAACTCGTTGCATAGTGAGCTCCACTTAATTTGTAGAATTGCTTGTGCACTTTGGCATGCCATGCTTCATTAAACCGGCCATGCATCATACTTGATTGTGCATCATGCCATGATTATGTGGTGGTTGTTTACTATGTGGTTTGCTTCTTTTCTGGTGTTGCTTCTTCGGGTTGGTTCCGGTAACGTCGCGTTTGTGAGTATCCGTTCGACTATGTCCGTTTATCTTCTTCATGGACTCGTTCTTCTTCCTTGCGGGATTTCAGGCAAGATGACCATACCCTCGAAATCACTTCTATCTTTGCTTGCTAGTTGCTCGCTCTTATGCTATGCCTATGCTGCGATACCTACCACTTTCTTATCATGCCTCCCATATTGTTGAACCAAGCCTCTAACCCACCTTGTCCTAGCAAACCCTTGTTTGGCTATGTTATCGCTTTGCTCAGCCCCTCTTATAGCGTTGTTAGTTGCGGTTGAAGATTGAAGTTTGTTCCTTGTTGGAACATGGAGATGTTGTTCCTTGTTGGAACATGTTTACTTGTTGGGATATCATAATATATCTTATTTAATTAATGCATCTATATAGTTGGTAAAGGGTGGAAGGCTCGGCCTTATGCCTAGTGTTTTGTTCCACTCTTGCCGCCCTAGTTTCCGTCATATCGGTGTTATGTTCCCGGATTTTGCGTTCCTTACGCGGTTGGGTAATAATGGGAACCCCTTGACAGTTCGCCTTGAATAAAACTCCTCCAGCAATGCCCAACATTGGTTTTACCATTCCCCACCTAGCCTTTTCTTTCCCTTGGGTCGGCCAGCCCAAGGGTCATCATTATTTTACCCCCCCGGGCCAGTGCTCCTCTGAGTGTTGGTCCAAACTAGAGCCCCTTGCAGCGCCACCTCGGGGAAACTCGAGGGCTGGTTTTAGTTGTATGGAGCGCTCATCTGAGTGTGCCCTGAGAACGAGATATGTGCAGCTCCTATCGGGATTTGTCGGCACATCCGGGCGGTGTTTCTGGATTTGTTTTAACTTGTTGAAGTGTCTTGAAGAACCGAGGTACCGAGTCTGATCGGAACGTCTCGGGAGAAGGTCTATTCCTTCGTTGACCGTGAGAGCTTGTCATGGGCTAAGTTGGGACCCCCTGCAGGGATTTGAACTTTCAAAAGCCGTGCCCGCGGTTATGGGCAGATGGGAATTTGTTAACGTCCGGTTGTAGAAAACCTGAAGTTGACCTTAATTAAAATACATCAACCATGTGTGTTACCGTGATGGTCTCTTTCCGGCGGAGTCCGGGAAGTGAACAAGGTGTTGGAGTTATGCTTCACGTAGGTTGTTTTAGAATCACTTCTTGATCATAGATTTCTTGAACGTGCTTTGCCTTCTCTTCTCGGTCTCTTTTGCGTATGTTAGCCACCATATATGCTAGTTGCTTGCAGCAGCTCCGCATATATACCTTGCCTTACCTATAAGCTTAAATAGTCTTGATCGCGAGGGTGCGAGATTGCTGAGTCCCCGTGACTCACAGATACTTCCAAAACCAGCTTGCAGGTGCCGATGAGTCCTTGCAGATGACGCAACCATGCTCAAGAAAGGAGCTCGATGAAGATCTTGTCCTTTGTGTCGTTTCGTTCTAGTTGATTAGTAGTGGAGCCCAGTTGGGGTCGATCGGGGACCATGTCGGATTTGGGGTTCTTCTTTTATTTTGGTTCCGTAGTCGGACCTTGATTGGTTTTGGATGTTGTAATGCTTTATTCATGTAATTGTGCGAAGTGGCAATTGTAAGCCAACTATGTATCTTTTCCCTTATTGTATTACATGGGTTGTTTGCGAAGATTACCTCACTTGCGACATTGCTTTCAATGCGGTTATGCCTCTAAGTCGTGCTTCGACACATGGGAGATATAGCCGCATCGATGGCGTTACACTTAACTTCTGGGTTCTATTCTCCCTCGATTCCAAGTCTGCACTTGTTGTTTTCCTGACAATAGTAAGATGTCAATCCTATTAACCCTCGGGAGTTTAGCTTGAGGAGGAAGTCACACATTTCGCTGTTTGAGTTTAAAACTATTGTTCTAAAAAACAATAATTATTTAGTAACACTAATATTTCTTGAATAAGGAGTTTGACCACATTTTGACCAAAGTTTGACCACAGTTTGACCAGATTTGACCAAAATTCCAAAAAAACTGAAATAATTATTTAGTAACACTAATATTCTTGAATAATTATTTCGTAACACTAATACTTCTTGAATAAGTAGTTTGACCACAGTTTGACCAGATTTGACCAAAATTAAAAAAAAACTGAAATTGGAGCATAACTTTTTTCCTTTTAGAATTTGAGGATTCTAAAAATTTGCAAACAGGCCGTCGGCCGTCTCCATCGTATGCGGATTTTCGTGCTGAACATTTTGATATATTATACGTTTTTTTCTGACATCGTATGCAAAAATTATAGCCGTTTTACATTTTCCCTACACTTTTTGCAAAACATGTCCAAATTTAAGTTTTTAAATTTTCCTAACTAGTAGATGTAGTAACATAACTACATCTCGAAGGATTTTAATTTTTGAAGTTTTTATCATTTTCTTTTGCTTTTTACAAAACCGAAAAGGCGATCCACCGGGGGGGGGG
>NC_041382.1:669379272-669407972 GCF_002162155.2 Triticum dicoccoides | reverse complement strand
AAATGGGACCTTTAGTAGTAGCGAGGGATTTTAACCCTCGCTACTACTATGGCATGTCCCGGAGGGGCACGGTTGAGACCTCTTAGTATTAGCGAGGGGTAAATACTTAGTAGTAGCGCGGGTTTATAACCCTTGCTACTACTATGGCATGGCCCAGGGGCACGGTAGAGACCGGTTAGTAGTAGCGAGGGGTAAAAACCAGCGCTACTGCTATCAACTTAGTAGTAGCGAGGGTTAAAAACCCGCGCTACTACTATGGCATGTCCCGGGGGCACGGTAAAGACCACTTAGTAGTAGCGAGGGTAAAAAACCAGCGCTACTTCTATCAACTTAGTAGTAGCGAGGGTTAAAAACCCGCGTACTGCTACTTAGCAGCAGCGCCTGATTTTAAAGCGCGCTGCTGGTAAGATTCTGTGTATATGCTTTTCCCTAGTAGTGCACTCACACACACTCCACAATCGCGTAGGAAGCCATAGCCCAGCTGGACAGGCCTCGGGCCGCCGTCCCCGAGCTCGAACTCGCCGGTGACCCCCTCTGGTCGCCTCGGTAGCTCTAGCCCCTCCCAGGCCTGGGAGACCCCTCCAGGGCCTCCGCCTCTCTCCGATGAGCCCGTCTCTCCTGCTTGGAGCCCCTGGAGTGGCCTCCGTTCGCCGTCTTCCTCAACTCCGGCAACCACTGTGTTCTGCCTCCGCTTGCAAGCTTGATTCCGACGCCGTCCGACCACCCCTAGCCACGCTACGGGCACGGGCAGGTGTGCCACCGTCCCCTCTCTAAATCCCTCCCTCTCGTTTTGGCCAAGAAGCCCTCGTCGCCGGCGAGAGCACCGACGAAGCCGCAAACTCCTCTGTTTACTTCTCCCCCTTTCCCCCACCTATCTAGCGGGGCCCGCTAGTCAGCCACTCTATACGCGCGCGAAGCGGTACGAGTGGTGGCGCCCTGAGGTTTTACGCCTTCGACGTCACCCCCCCTCAGCTATTTATTTAAATTCAAATTCAATTGAATTTACAAAACACTTCAAACAGTCATAACTCTTCAACCATAAGTCCAAATGAATTGATTCATTTTGCATTGTGTTCTTTGAAAAGAAATCTAGCAGCTCACCAAAGATGAGATTTTCCTGAGCTATTTAGAATTTCTGGTGATTTTCAGAACTGTTCTTGATATTTGCTTTTTGTGTTTAAATTTATTTTCAGAGGGTGAGGCTTGTCTTGAGGATCACCAGAAGGCTTGTGAACCTCATGTGCACTAAGGCAAGCCACAACAACATTTTCAAGGTTTCATTTCAATATTTGTGATTTTCTCACTTGAATGAAATGATTAATCCATGCATTTAAATAACTATTGTGTTATTTTTATTCAGTTATATGTTTGTGAGTTATTACGCTTGATTTACGGAATGTTGAAATTAGTTTAGTTGGTAGAACCAAGTTAAGATTTATTTGTGGTGATGATAGTAATGATTTTGTTATGCATGCTAGTAATTATTTAAAGTTATTCTCTTGCCTTAAGTAAAATGTTAAAAATTTTTGCTAAGAAAATATTTTGTGAAGTACTTGTTTAGTCATTTTACTAGACTTGCAGAATATTTGAACCTAACTTGGATGGGAAAGAAATTTGGAATTTTTTGTGGGAAAATCTTTATTATTCACGTGAGAAATTAATCGGAGTTACGTTCTTGAATGAGAAAATTATAAAACTTGCTACATAATATTTTGGTTAATATGTGAGTTATATTGATCAGTAAAGTAATATGAGTTACTGATGTTTATGCCTAGTGTGTATACGGATGACAATCGGTCTTTTTCAATATTAAGTGATGCATGTGTAGTTTTGCATTTCATGGCATGCTATGACACCGGTCATTTTCATCTTAAGTTGAACATGATTATAACTCAACTTGAATATAATGTTGACTGGGTCATGGTGCCGCTGAATCGAGTTTTTCCCAGTGCAGCCACATTTGCCTTTTTGGGAAGGCCTTGATTCGGTCCATGGACATTGCCTCTGGCTGGTGCCTCCAACTAGGGAAGGTTGTGTCGTGCTCACCCTGGCCCGGTAAGCAGGCATAACCTTGTGTGCCTGTTGTTGAGATTATGGTAACGGGTCCCCGAGTGGGATTGTTTTGGCGACGACGGTGGTCGGTGTGTCTTTGGTAGACATGGGGCCACCCAGGACTAGCCCGTTGGGGATTTGGTCGGAGTGGGCGGGAGAGTCTCATGGAAATGGAAGGGTTTTCTCGCAATGCCGTTGGTCCACCCGAATGGGAGTGCAAGGCCATGGGTTCCATGGTGTGCGTACAGTGTGCTACCTCTACAGAGTGTCTAATCTATCGATAGCCGAGTCCACAGTCATGGACACCTTGTAGTAGGTCCCACCATGAGCCAACGTTTAGTAAAATCTGCACACTAAGCTATGAACTTTGCTTTATTGAGGATGGCAGAAGGGCCATTGAGATATTCGGGACCAGATATTGGTTGTGGTTGTGATCGCCGTAAGGATCACGAGTTACTCATGTTAAGACCATGTTGGTTGTTTGTTTGTGATCCAAAAATAATCACGGTTGGTAAGTTGTCCCGAGGGACATTCGTGCTTGACCACAACATGGTTGACATGTAGTGTTGCATTATTAATAATTGGTTAAGTATCATGATTGTTTGCCATTATGATTATGCCTATTGTGAGCTTGCAAGTACATTCAATGTACTGACTTGGCGTGTCATGCCCGATTTCAGGAAAGTCTCATTGGAGAGGAGTGCTGCTCGAGTCTAGATCGTGTCCACATCAGTGTCCCTATGATATGGAGCTTCCGCTACGATGCTATCCGCTGCCACGTAGTTGTCCTGATCAAGGCCCCTTTATGTTCACTAAATAAAGTACATATTGTTCTGCAGCACCGGGTGTGCCGCTTGGCCTCGACATCTGTTGTAATATAAACTCTGTTCCGCTAGCATCAATAAAGCGGTTGTTTTCTGTACCAAGATGTTGTGTGTTTCCAGAAGACATGGTCTCTGGGCTGGCAATGCATGGTAAAATGGTCGCTCTGAGCCGGGGTGCAACAACGCTTGGCATCAGAGCCGCGTTGACTATAGGCCACGCTAGACTGCGATGTGTTAATTGGACGTTAGATACGCGTTTAAGTTGAGGGCCGGTAGTAATTTATGCTGATTGTTGCATTGCATGCATACGGTTTATATTTTTCATGCTAACCTGCTAATGGTTGTGGGTGTAGATCGCTCCGGTGCCGTATCCGTGCCAGTTGTAGCTGATGCCATACACGTCACCGCACCTCCTTCGCAACATGTGGCGTCGGTTGTACCCTCTCAGAGACAACCCAGTCCATCGTGTGTACCGGGAGCATCTAGCTGATTCAGTGTATGAGTATCAAGCGGTGGTCACTCTGTGCACTAGTTCCGATTCAGCTCTTACACTCGTACTTCTCAGAGCGGTTACGCCTCCACTGCTTCTCAGGCTGTCCAGTTTGCTGCATTCGAGGTCCTTGTTGAGCTTCGCTACAACGAGGTCCGAATGCTGAACCACCCAGGTTTCTATTACTACCCATCTCTGCATGACAACGGTCGTGTCCGTTTCCCTCTCATTGATCCGGAGTCTGATAGTGTTGCTAGCCACCTTGCTCATTATGTCACTGCTAGCTACCTCATGATCCACAAGCTGGCTCGAGAGCTCACTCGTGCCTGTACTGCTTTAGCCGCTACTTTATTCACTTCTAGATCCACCACTACTCCATCTTCTCTGGGATTTACCCCTTACATTCCAATCAGTTCTAGTTCCCCTATATCGCCGGTTACTCCTCCGAGTAGCATGGGCGTCTCGGCTGTGAACCCTCTCAGTGCTCCTACCGAGTGGGTCTCACTTCTCGCTACTCCTGTAGCCCCGATGCTTCATCCTACCCCTGCCCCTGAGGGAGAGCCCTCGAGGCAGCGCCGTCATGTTACCTTTAACCCGGTGGTTTCCGTTAACCACGTCAGTTCGGGATCCGAGACCGCTTCAGGGGAGGACGCCGCAGCACCAGCAGAGCAGTAGTATCTTTGGGTATTCGCAGTCGTCTGGATGATGTAGGGATGTAGTCATACGAGTCATGATGTTTCGTTGCATGTATGAGAGTAGTTGAACCAGTCATGTTGTTTATCTTTCATGTATGAGTCTACGTATAATTATGTTGAGACTTTATTCGCCATATTTTCTTTGCTCTTTTGTTTTCTTCCGGGATTTGTCGCTGGCTTTTCCCCTATTTTATTCTTGGATGTTTCTCATCTCAATTGTATTTTCTTGGGAAAAAATCCACAATAGGATGACGTGGGGAGGCAGCAGTAGCAACGTTCTTGAGGGAACCCCTGCTCGTCGTTCCGCACGACAGGCAGGACATTCTCCCGAACCATACGTTCCGCCAGCACCTCCACCGCCAAATCCGCGCTCCACCGAGCAAATTCTGTGTATGTTTGAGAAAGGAAGGAACAATGATCTGATTGAAATATTAAGAAGTGTGCAAGCTATGGTTGGACAGAATGGAAATCAGAACGGTCATCACTCAAAGCTGTCAGATTTTCAAAGGACCAAGCCACCCAGTTTCAGTCAGATTGTTGACCCATTGGATGCAGACGATTGGTTGTGCACCATTAAGAAAAAGCTTGAGATTGCTCGTACTGAAGAAAATGATAAAGTTCCATTTGCAACTCATTACCTTGAAGGTGCAGCTACCAGATGGTGGGAAAATACAAAAGCCATGTGGCCGGTTGATGAGGAAATCACCTGGGAAAGGTTTAAAGACCAGTTCCGAAAATATCATATCCCTGCTGGAGTTATGAAGACCAAGCAACGTGAATTTCTCGCACTCGTCCAAGGAAATCGGTCTTTGGAAGAATATTTGTAAAAATTCAAACATCTGGCCTGTTACTCTCTTTATGACGTGGCCACCGAAAAAAGGAAGATTGACATATTTCTTGGAGGCCTAAATCCGCAACTCTGGTGTACTCTCAATATGCTTGATTTCCCAGATTTCCAAACTCTGGTGAACAAGGCTTTCATTGCTGAACGTGAGCACAAGCTTATAGCTGATAATAGGCATGTTAACAACGACAACAAGCGCAAGTTTGAGACAAAGAAGGATGGGCAACCCACACAAAAGGCTCGTACCTGGCAGCAGACTCAGGTAGAATATAAGCCAAATTGGCAGCAGAATGTTAACAAGACCACCACTCAAGTCAAGAATGTCGTGACCAACCCAACACATGAGGAGCGTCAGCGTAATAATTCTTGCTTCAATTGTGGGCAGAACGGACATTATGCCAGATAGTGCCCCAAGAACAACAAGACAAATGCACTAAGTAGGCCACAAGTCAACTTTATGGAGTCATGGCCAACCCAGCAAAACTTCACTGGGCACGTGCATCATATCTCCGTCGATGAATCCCAAGAGAAGCCACAAGTCGTCATTGGTATGTTTTCTATTAATGACATACCTACCATAATTTTATTTGACTATGGGGCTTCCCATTCTTTTATTTCTCAGAGTTTTGCTGCCCAAAACAACTTCCCTTGCACGCTTTTGGGCAAAAATATGCTGGTACAAACCCCGGGATCTATAATCAAGAGCAATCTGGTCTGCCGTGATCTGGAAATCAATATCAACGGAGTCTACTTTCCAACCTCTCTGATCATCATTGAGTCTGAAAAGTTGGATATTATATTGGGTATGAATTGGCTGACCAAATATCAAGTTTGCATAAACTGTGCAACCCGAGAAGTTCCTTTGACCAGTCTGAATGGGTAGTCTACCAAATTCTATGCTCGCAAGAATATACCCAAACAAGAATTGGTTTGCACGGCTGTGGCTGAATTGGAATTTATTCCTGTGGTCAGCGAGTACCCTGATGTATTTCCAGAAGAACTGCCAGGCATGCCACCAGATCGGGAACTAGAGTTTGCAATAGATCTTGTGCCCGGAACTACACCGTTATACAAGAAGTATTACCACATGCCCTCATCTGAATTAGTGGAGCTAAAGAAACAGCTTGATGAATTGCTCCAGAAAGGTTATATTCATCCCAGCTCTTCACCATGGGGATCACCTGTTATTTTCTTGGACAAAAAGGATGGTAGTCTCCGCATGTGCGTAGATTACCGCCAGCTGAATGAGGTCACTGAGGGAGTCCTGGATTAGGGGGTGTTCGGATAGCCGGACTATACCTTCAGCCGGACTCCAGGACTATGAAGATACAAGATTGAAGACTTCGTCCCGTGTCCGGATGGGACTTTCCTTGGCGTGGAAGGCAAGCTTGGCGATGTGGATATTCAAGATCTCCTACCATTGTAACCAACTCTGTGTAACCCTAACCCTATCCGGTGTCTATATAAACCGGAGGGTTCTAGTCCGTAGGACAACTCCATCATACAACAATCATACCATAGGCTAGCTTCTAGGGTTTAGCCTCCTTGATCTCGTGGTAGATCAACTCTTGTACTACCCAGATCATCAATATTAATCAAGCAGGAGTAGGGTTTTACCTCCATCGAGAGGGCCCGAACCTGGGTAAAAATATCGTGTCCCTTGTCTCCTGTCACCATCCGCCTAGACGCACAGTTCGGGACCCCCTACCCAAGATCCGCCGGTTTTGACACCGACATTGGTGCTTTCATTGAGAGTTCCTATGTGTCATCGCAATCAGGAAGGATGCCTCTTCCCGTCTTTAAAGACGACACCGTTGCTAAGGGAGCTTTGGCTGTAGGCCAAACTCTCCGGCTCGGCGGTTTTCTTATGACCGCCTGTTCGGCTGTTGCGCCGACGATGACCTCTCGGGTCATCAAAAGCAATCTTCACGTCAGCTCAGAACTCGCCGAGCAGTTAGATCCAATGGAGCTCTCTTCCGTAAACGAGCTCTTGGATCGCATCGCCGCCCTGGGGGTCACTATGGATTACGACCAGGTTGGGCTTAAACCCGATCTAAGAGAAATTAACTCTCCCCAGGCCACCCACCACGTCGCCGTGGTAGAGGCGCAGTGCGGCGACCCTTCATCTATTTTAAGGACTAGTTACGTCCGAATTCCTGACCCCTCCAAGCCGGATACCCGCGGAGGGGAGGATGTAACTCGAGACCTGAGCTTAAAATCAGGCAACGGGCTAGACTCATTGGACAACATCCAAGAATCCGGACCTCAGAGTTCGGAAGCTCTTCGGCCTCTGAATCTTAGATTGGGCGAGGTTTCAGAATCAACGCCACCCGCCCACCCGAACATAAGCGATCTTTCCCAAATCAGGCAAAAGCCCGAGGAAACAGTACATCATTACTGGGTGAGATTCCTCCTGGTTATGAACATGATAAAGGATTGCCGTGAGGGAGACGCAATATCAATCTTCTGCAATAATTGCACGGACGAGGGAATCCTTAACGCCATAAGTCGTCGTGATATTACACGCTTCGCTGACTTGGCGTCCATAGTACAAAAGTACTGTGAGATGGAAAGTGCCTGGAAAACCAAAATAAAATTTTGGGATAATCCGGCCTTGAATAGCAATCCCGTCCGAACTAAGAGGGTGCATCATCATAAGACACCCGGGTTAAACACCAAAAAACAAAAACCCTCTACAGAGCATGGAACCGTACTGGAAAGTTGGCTTGATGGACCCTGTAAAATTCACAGTACAGAGGACGCCACACCAACTCACAGCCTTAGAGCATGTTGGATACTCCGGCAGGTGGCCAAACTTGGCGAGGGCCTCTTAATTTCGGAGGCCACAGAAAACCACCCTGGAGACACCAGTACTGTTCTCACAGTCTTCGAGACCTTCGCATCAAATAATAGGCAAAAAAGAACACTCCGCAGCCTTGCCGAAGTCTATCAAGTAGCAACAATAAACCCATGGAGCGACACGGCTATTACCTTCAACGCAAGTGATGAACCTAAATTCCGAACAGCCCGAGCACCAGCCGCATTGGTCCTCAGTCCGATAGTGGACGGCTTTCGCCTCACCAAGGTACTCATGGATGGAGGCAGCGGATTGAACCTCATTTATGAGGAAACTCTTCAAAAAATGGGACTAGACTGGAGCCGCGTTGAGCGAAGCAGCACAACCTTTAGAGGAATAATCCCCAGTCGGGAAGCGCGCTGCACAGGAAAAATCACACTAGATGTGGTGTTCGGCACGCCGGATAATTACAGATCCGAAGAGGTCACATTTCAGGTGGCCCCATTCAGTAGTGGATATCACGCCCTACTAGGGCGGGAAACATTTACAATTTTCCAAGCAATACCCCATTACAGGTACATGAAGCTCAAGATGCCCGGGCCGAACGGTATTATCACTCTCGCTAGTGATCCGGACATAGCACTCCGCACCGAAAACAAGATAGCTGCATTAGCCCTGGAGGCACTATCCGAAGCCTTAGCAGCTGAGGAACTGACTGTGCTGTGCTCCACAGTTAACAGGGATGATGTGATACTCGACAAGAGATCCAAGTCCACATCCTTTAAGCCAGCAGACGAAATAGTCAAGTTCCAAGTCCATCCAACGGACCCCAATAAAACAGCATCCATCAAGGCACGATTAAACCCTGATATGGACGCCGCACTGCGAGAATTTCTACGTGAAAATTGGGACATCTTCGCCTGGCACCCTTCAGACATGCCAGGAATCCCACGCAGGCTGGCCGAACACAGCTTAAATATCCTAAAAGGATTCAAACCTGTCAAACAAGCCCTTCGGCGTTTTTCCGAACCCAAGAGACAGGCTATGGGAGAGGAGCTAGCCAAGCTATTGGAGGACGGATTCATTAGAGACGTAAAACATCCGGACTGGCTAGCAAACTTGGTGATGGTACCAAAGAAGGACAAATCCTGGCGCCTGTGTGTCGATTTTAAAGACCTTAACAAGGCTTGCCCAAAGGATCCCTTCCCCCTCCCCCATATCAGTCAAATTATCGATGCCACCGCGGGACACGATTTGTTGTGTTTCCTCGACGCATACTCCGGTTACCATCAAATTAAGATGGCAGAATTAGACCAAGCCGCAACAACATTCATCACACCATACGGCCCATTCTGCTTCAACACAATGCCCTTTGGGATGAAAAACGCCGGTGCAACATATCAGCGCATGATTCAGACATGTCTGGCAAACCAGATCGGAAGACAGTGGAGGCGTACGTGGATGATTTGGTCGTCAAAACAAGACATGTCGAATCTCTAGTAGACGACTTGAGGCTAACATTCGACAACCTCCGAAAATACGACATCAAGCTCAACCCGAAAAAATGCGTCTTCGGCGTTCCAGCCGAAAAGCTTTTGGGCTTCATTGTATCCGGTAGAGGAACTGAAGCAAATCCAGCCAAGATCCAAGCTTTGTCGCAACTGGATATCCTAAAGGACCTCAAACAAATAAAAAATTAACCGGATGCGTGGCGGCTCTAAGCCGCTTTATCTCTCGCTTGGGAGAAAAGGCACTGCCCCTTTATCGCCTCCTTCGGCGCACCGAACACTTCGAGTGGACGGATGCTGCCACGGCCGGACTTGATGAAATAAAAGCCATATTGGCAACAAACCCAGTCCTGGCCACGCCAAACACCAGTGAACCAATGCTATTGTACATTGCAGCAACCCACCAAGTTGTCAGCACAGTACTCGTCGTCGAGCGGAAACGAACGGACACAAGCTCCCCCTTCAAAGGCCGGTCTACTACGTGTCCACTGTCCTCACTCCATGCAAATCATGGTACCCGCATTTTCAAAATATTGCATACGTGGTATTCATGGCATCCCGGAAGCTACGACATTACTTTCAAGAGTGTGCCATAACAGTAGCCTCGGAAGTACCACTCAACGATATTATCAACAACCGCGACGCAATGGGCTGGATCACAAAATGGGCCATTGAGCTCCTCCTGTTCGATATAACCTATAAGCCATGGCGAGCTATTAAATCGAAAGTTTTGGCCGACTTCGTCGCAGAATGGACGGAGGCCGAGCTCCCTAAAGAGTACGGCACATATTCAAACTGGATCATGCATTTCGACGGATCCAAAATGTTGGCCGGACTAGGGGCTGGCGTCGTCTTGTCGTCCCCCACAGGAGACACAGTTCAATATGTGCTCCAGATCATGTACACGGACTCCAACAATGCAGCCGAATATGAGGCCTTCCTACATGGTCTCCGGATGGCAGCATCCATGGGCATTCAACGCCTAGAGGTACGCGGGGACTCAAACCTCGCGATATCCCAAATAAACAGAGACTTCGACGCCAAGGATCCAAAAATGGCAGCTTACCGCAACGCCATCCTAAAAATGTCAGCTCGGTTCGAAGGGTTGGAGTTTCATCATATAGCCCGAGAAAACAATCAGGCAGCGGACGTCCTGGCTCGCATTGGAGCAAAACGCGATGCAGTCCCCCAACATCTTTTTAGAAAGACTGTTCAAGCCATCCGTAGCATGGGAGGGGGAACCCGAAGATAACAGCCCGGACCTAACCGCACCACTCGACGCCGAACAATCTGACATAATTGGAGGCCCTGCCACCGAAATTACACCTTCATCCCACGTAATAATGGCGGTCATCGCCCCGTGGATAGAACCGTTCCTAGCCTACCTTAATAGGCAGGAACTCCCAGAGGACCAAAATGAGGCACGCTGCATAGTGCGGTGATCTAAAGCCTATAAAGTCCATGAGGGAGAGCTTTATAAGAAAAGCACTACTGGAGTTTTTCAAAGGTGCATCTCCGAAGAGGAAGGGCAGAACTTGCTGGCTGAAATTCATGCCGGACTCGGTGGCCACCACGCTGCAGCTCGGTCCCTTGTAAGCAAGGCTTTCCGTACGGGCTTTTACTGGCTGACAGCCCGAGCAGACGCTCAGGACTTGGTCCAACGATGCGTCGGTTGCCAGCTTTTTGCAAACCAAAGCCATATGCCACCCACCGCCCTCCGAACTATCCCCATCACTTGGCCCTTCACGGTCTGGGGGCTTGACATGGTTGGACCCCTTAAAGCCGGAACCCACAAGAAAAAATACTTACTGGTCATGGTGGATAAGTTCACCAAATGGATAGAAGCTAAGCCTGTTAAGACGGCCGAATCCGGACCTGCGATAGACTTCATATCCGGGGTTGTACACCGTTACAGCGTCCCCCACAGCATCATCACTGATAACGGCACAAATTTCACCTCCGGCGAGGTAAAACTCTGGTGCAAAAACATGGGCATCAAGCTCGACTATGCTTCCGTCTATCACCCACAAACTAACGGCCAGGTCGAACATGCAAATGGTCTTATCATGAGTGGCATTAAACCCAGACTAGTGCGGTCCCTCAACGAATCTAACATGCACTGGGTAGAGGAGCTCGACTCCGTACTCTGGGGACTGCGGACCACGCCGAATCGCACCACCGGATACACACCATTCTTTATGGTGTATGGCACAGAGGCAGTTCTGCCCTGCAACATAATTCATGACTCACCTTGAGTGCGCCTGTACGAAGAAAGAGAAGCCGAGCTCGATCGGCAGGACAACTTGGACGCCTTGGAGGAGGAGCGTGACGTGGCAAAAGCCCGTTCCGCATTTTATAAACAGCAGGCTCGAAGATATCAAAGCAAAGAAGTACGGGCCAAAAATTACAACATTGGCGAACTAGTTCTACGCCTACCGGATAAGAAAAAGGACAAACTCAAGCCCAAGTGGGAAGATCCATTCATAATCGACCAAGTCCTGACTGGTGGAACGTACCGCCTGCGAGATGCGTCGGATAACCGACTCGAGCCGAACCCATGGAACGCCGCCCGTCTCCGAAGATTCTATGCCTAGCGCCGGACTCTGTGTTTGTCTCCTTCCTTTGTCCATTTTTTACATTTTCTGTCTTACATTTCCCTCCTTCCCCTCTTTTCTCTTATAGCCCTTAAAGGCTCATTAAGTGACGCGCTACCCGTGCTCATTAAACCTGGGGGCTTCTTTAACAGAAGCTTATTTATATGGGCTTCACGCCCAACACATGCGTCAAACTTCCGCATGTACCTTTTGTTCACCATTATAGGCATCGATATGACTTAAGTTTTGGCCAAGCTGGGTTGCCTGGCTCTTGTGCTTACCCCTACGTTCCCGATTGTTCGGCTAGGCGGTAAAGGGAGCACCTCTGTGATTGTTACTGCCGGATCAGCCGGATGTGTACCTCACACTGGGTGAAGCCGAAAGCTAGCGTTCTTAAGGGAATATTCGGTCGGTGAACTAAAAGACGACCTTTTTTTACTTATTTATATACATGCCCCCAGATGATTTTCCTTCATTTGCAGTCCGGACATGCACTTTAGGGCATGCCTCCCAGAGAAAGGAACCCCTAACGGAACTATTCTCTCTGGAAGATGTTTCTTACTAACCATGTAATATAGCATAACTAGTTGGGCACTTGTCTGATAAAGCACTAATGACCCCTACGCCTGGTCTCCATGCATACCCCGGTTCGCACATAACCGGTAGAGTATTCGGACACACTCCGGACCGCCAGGTCCCGAGGTAGAAGTGAAAAGGTCAGCAATGACAAATGATCTACAATCCGGCTACAAGCCATTATACATGTCAATTAACAATTACATAGTCACTCTGACTGATTGTATTCCTCTTCTATACCATCTAACATGCTGTCTAATTTACAGTCCTGTTGGGAATACTTTGCGGCCAATTCTACTTGGCCGTATACTAAGCTTACAGGGATCTCCTTCCCATCAGGCACCACAGGTCCGACTTCGGCCATGTGGTTTGGGTCAGACCTCGTAAACCGGGTCTTTACCATGGCCCAGGCCTCCCTAGCACCTTGCCGGCAGGCCGATATCTTCCACAACCGAAAGCGCCGCCGAGCTCCCTTAAGCTTCTCCGCAAGCTCTCCAAGGCCCTCGGGCATGGAGTTGGACGATCATAAGGCTTGGGCAATGCCTCGCATTGCCTGCCGAACTCGCTCATGTAGTTGCAATAGCTCGGGAAGAAGGTCACCTGTAGAACCGGGCATCTCCTCTGAAGGACGACCCGTTAGCATACCTACAGACATTACTCTGTTAGTCGACTTCCTCGCCGAATTCTTTTTTCAAAATATTCACTTAAGCACTTACTGAATATGTCGCGTCGAAGCCACTGATTCTCCTTAGTGGAGTCCGACAGCTGGCCACGAACATCTCTAAGTGCAACATCTAGCTTGGTGTTGGCATCCTGCAGATCATTCTTCTCTCGCCTCACCTTTGTCAGCGTACTCTCACCGGCCTTTAGCCGGCGTAGGAGTTGTTATCTCTCCGGATTGAGTCCGGCGCCATCTACAATATGATTTGTCAGATTTGCACCCACGCCGCAAAATACTAATCTTTCGAAGTGTATCTTACCGGAGGGGGTCTCTTTGGGCTCCCCTGCCGCGGCTAGTGCGGCCTCCAGTTGGGCTTTGCACTCTTCCAGCTCCTGGGACAGTACGGTATTCTTCTCTGTAAGAACCTGCATAACAAATGATCCTTAAATCAATTACTCTAACTGTTTCAAGTCTCCGGGGTTACTGGTATATATATATATATATATTTGACCAAAATTTTCTTACCCGTATGCCTTTTACATACTGCTCCGTGGCTCTGGCTAAACCATTTTGAGCGGCACGGAGGTACGCATCTCCCAAATTGAAGGCATCTAACGCCTCTTGGGAGAAACAAGCATCGCGAAGAACTGTCCGGCGACGCCTGTGGTTCATGGC
This sequence comes from Triticum dicoccoides, assembly GCF_002162155.2. Taxonomy (NCBI): domain Eukaryota; kingdom Viridiplantae; phylum Streptophyta; class Magnoliopsida; order Poales; family Poaceae; genus Triticum; species Triticum dicoccoides. The sequence goes on along the minus strand of NC_041382.1, from coordinate 669,394,256 downwards.
ACTCTCCACCTCAGAATTCGTGGCAGAAAGCCTGTCCGCATCCTCTGTCGGAGGAGCGTCCGGTGCGCGCCTTGTGCTCGCCTCCGCTTTCGGGCCAGACGTTGGAGCCTGGCTGGTGGAGGCATGATTGGCAACCTCTCTGGATATAGTCCGGCAAGGTTTCTTCATCCTGAAGATAGCACGAATGTTAATATGCCCTGAAGGAATAACACCAGGTAAAAAAGAGGGTGCGCTATACCTTTGCGCTGGCATCTCAGTCCGGACCACATTCCATTTTACCCCACGGGGCCCTGGGGCCCCTCGTTGGCTAGCCGCCGCAGGTTCAACCTCCCGCCTCGGAAATCTTCCCCGTAAAACCCGATTGTCCTCAGAAAAACTGAAATACGTGAGAATGGAATCCTTCTCAAGGGGATGAGGCTCCGGTCTCTGTCACCTGGGAGGCCGGGAATAACCCTGGGTAATCAGCCGTAATGGCCACCGAGGTATTTTCCTTGCTTAGCTGATGGAACACCCCGTCAATAAGCTCCACCGATATGTCCGTATCCTCTTCGGAGTCCGGATCGAGGGGCCGTTCTGGATCCTCGGGCTGTGGTGGACGGCTGTTTATATCCTTTACCTCCTGATGCAGTTCCTGCGTTGAAGTCGTTAGACTATATATTTAATCATGGGAATATAAAACGAACGGGCAAGCACAATTGTCCACTTACCCAACTTGGAGGGTTGTACATAGTAAATCCGCCCTGCGGGTTGACGCGGCGGAATTCCTCCTCTTCTCCCTTGTACAAAGAGGATAAGATCTTTACTAGAGCGGCAGCTGAGGCTGGCCCCTTACGACCGTAACGGGTGGCGTCATCCTCCCCGTTAAAATCCCACATGGGGTGGCCTCTATATTGAAGCGGCTGCACCCCCAGCATGATGCATGCGGCCATGACTCCAATCATGGTTAGTCCGAATGAGCCAATAATCTTATCCGGCCCATCAGGTAAAGGACGTCTCTGTCGCTTTCTCTCTGAGAGCTCCGCGGACGCCAGCTCAAGCGTTTCTTTAATGGAGCATTGCTGAACTCAGGCAGACCGACCCGGATAGGGTCCGGTAGCGGCACATCATCTATATAAAACAATTCCGAAGGCCAGTCCTCGGACGCCTTCTTTGGGGTCCCGGATAGGTATCCGATCCCAGCGATGCACCACACTTCGGCTCCACCCACTTGATATATAGACCCCTCTTGAGAATGGGGCACCAGGCAGAATATCCTCTTCCACAGCGCGAAATGAGCCTCAACACCCAAAAATAGCTCGCAAAGGGCGATGAAGCCCGCAATATGCAATATAGAGGCGGGCGTGAGATTGTGCAGCTGGAGGTCATAGAACTCCAGAAGCCCATGGAGAAACGGATGAAATGGAAATCCCAGTCCCCTTACTAGATAAGGGATGAAGCACACCCGCTCTCCCTTAGAGGGATTGGGGGTGCTCTCCGCTTGTTTTCCACCATTATAGGTGGCGAGTCCGGCTCGGACCGGGACCATATAAGCCTGAGGGAGAACCCCTTGGCCTGAAGCGACACTAATCGCTGTGCGGGACGGAGCAACTCTCCCAGTCTCTGGGTTTAGGACTGGAAGGGCGAGGGGAGGAGTTGTGACGGCTGTCCATGTTGGAATGGACCTTTGCTGGAGGCGCTCTGATGATTACTCGCGGAGAGTAGAAGGTGTGGTTTGGATCTGAATCCCCATCCCGTTAAATAGGCGTCTCGTTTATGCGGCTAGGGGTGTGGATGTAAAAACGCCCTGGCTTTTCACATTCGTTTGACACGTGCAAGACGGCCATTATTGGGCGTGGAAGCCAAGGAGCGCTACATTACAAAAATTGGACATTATTCCTACAGGAACACAGAATTTGGAGAAGAACTCGCCTTGCAATGCCAAAGACAATCTGCGCGCCGGACTCGTCGTCATTGAAGCCTGGTTCGATGTGGATATTCAAGATCTCCTACCATTGTAACCGACTCTGTGTAACCCTAACCCTATCCGGTGTCTATATAAACTGGAGGGTTCTAGTCCGTAGGACAACTCCATCATACAACAATCATACCATAGGCTAGCTTCTAGGGTTTAGCCTCCTTGATCTCGTGGTAGATCTACTCTTGTACTACCCATATCATCAATATTAATCAAGCAGGAGTAGGGTTTTACCTCCATCGAGAGGGCCCGAACCTGGGTAAAAACATCGTGTCCCTTGTCTCCTGTTACCATCCGCCTAGACGCACAGTTCGAGACCCCCTACCCGAGAACCGCCAGTTTTGACACCGACAGTCACCATCAAAAATAAATATCCTCTGCCAAGGATGGATGATCTGTTTGATCAGCTTAGTGGGACTAAGATATTCTCTAAAATCGATTTACGGACCTGATATTACCAGCTCAAGATTAAAAAGGAGGATATTCCTAAGACCGCATTCACTACTCGGTACTGTCTTTATGAATATACCGTGATGTCCTTTGGTCTCACCAATGCCCCTGCTTTCTTCATGCATATGATGAACAAAGTATTCATGGACTTCCTCAACAAATTCATGGTAGTCTTCATTGATGACATCCTCATTTACTCCAAGGGTGAAGAAGAGCACAAGGATCACCTCCGAGCAGTGCTGCAACGACTCCGCGACCATCATCTATACGCCAAATTCAGTAAATGCGAATTTTGGCTCAAGCAAGTTGGATTTCTTGGGCATGTACTATCCGCCAAAGGTATAGCCGTGGACCCGAGCAAAGTAAAGGATGTGCTCGATTGGGTGCCGCCCACGACTGTGATGCAGATCCGGAGTTTTCTCGGATTGGCTGGATACTACCGTCGTTTTATTGAAGGGTTTTCCAAGATTGCTAAACCCATGACGGAGCTGCTAAAAAAGGATAAGAAGTTTGAATGGACGGAGGACTGCGAGAAAAGTTTTCATGAGTTAAAGATACATCTGACAACCGCACCTGTATTGACTCTCCTAGACATTTACCACAGTTTTGATGTGTATTGTGACGCCTCCAGGCAAGGCATTGGTTGCGTACTTATGCAAGACAGCAAGGTTGTGGCATATGCCTCGTGACAGCGACGACCCCACGAGGGAAATTACCCTACTCATGATTTGGAATTGGCTGCGATGGTTCATGCGTTAAAAATTTGGAGACACTATCTCATTGTAAAAAGGTGCCAAATTTTTACTGACCACAAGAGTCTCACATACATCTTTACTCAGCCAGACCTAAACCTCCGTCAGCGAAGATGGCTAGAGTTGGTCAAGGATTATGACCTTGGAATAAATTACCACCCGGGTAAGGCCAACGTGGTTGCAGATGCACTTAGTTGAAAGCCCGCCAGCTTAAATGTCATCTTGAAATCATTGCCTCCCGAACTCCAAGAGGAGATCGCTCAGCTCAACTTGATCATAGTGGATCCTGGCCTCGCTAATATTTTGGAAGTTACGCCCAGACTTGAGATGGAGATCCGTAAGGCCCAGTCCGCAGACGCCAAGCTACAAATACATGCCAAGATCCAGATGGCAGATCAGGCCCCTGAGTTCTCCAAGGACAAATTCCGTACCCTCCGATTCCGTGGACAAATTTGTGTGCCCGATCAACCGGACTTGAAGAAGAAAATCCTGGCAGTTGCACACGAATCCTCATAGTCTATTCACCCGGGAGGTACGAAAATGTATGAGGATCTTAGACAAATATTTTGGTGGGATGGAATGAAGAAAGGCATTGCCTATTTCGTAGCCTATTGCGACATATGCAACAAGGTGAAGGCAGAGCATCAGAAGCCAGCAGGACTCCTCCAACCGCTGCCAGTTTCACAGTGGAAATGGGATGACGTTTGTATGGATTTCATTACAGGATTGCCTAAGACTCAGCGAGGCAAGGATGCAATCTGGGTTATATAGTGGATACCCTCACCAAGGTCGCTCACTTCATTCCCATTAGCACTCGATACAGGGCATATGAACTTGCACAACTATATGTATCCAGAATAGTCAGTCTACATGGAGTACCCTGAACTATCACTTCCGATCGAGGTTCCTTGTTTACCTCCGCTTTTTGGTCCCGTATCCATCAAGCCTTGGGGACAACACTGAAATATAGTACTGCTTATCACCCTCAGACAGATGGACAGATAGAGCGGGTAAATCAAATACTTGAAGATATGTTGCGAGCCTGTGTGCTAGCCAAGGGAGCTAAATGGGAAGATTGCTTGCCATATGCCAAGTTTTCTTATAACAACAGTTTCCAGACCAGCCTAGAGATGTCACCATATGAAGCTCTATATGGCTGTAAGTGACGCACTCCTTTAAATTGGTCTCAAACTGGAGATAGCTATATCTTCGGAACGGATCTCATGATGGAAGCTGAGAAACAAGTTAGGGAAATCAGAGACATATTGCAATTGGCCAAATCTCGACAGAAGAGTTATTATGATGCAAAGCATCGGCTGGTCAGTTTTGAACCCGGAGAACACGTATACCTCCGAGTGACTCCTATGAAAGGAGTCAAGAGATTTCAGACTCGTGGAAAGCTGGCACCCAGATTTATTGGTCCATTCCCGATTATGTCTCGAGTGGGTACTGTTGCATATCAACTGGAACTACCCCCACTCGAGACATAATCGGGAATTGGCAGACGTGCACAATGTGTTTCATGTTTCGCAATTGAGATGATGCATATCCCCACCTGAGAAAAGGACTGCCATGGCTGAGATAGAGTTGGCAAAAGATTTAACTTATGAAGAGAGATCGTTTAAAATTTTGGATCAAATGGAAAGGGTCACTCGCAGTAAAGTCAGAAAATTTTACAAGGTTCAGTGGGAGCATCACACAGAATCAGAACCGACTTTGGAGCGGGAAAAATTCCTTAGGGATCAGTATCCAGAGTGGTTTTCCCAAGCAACTGAATCTCGAGCACGAGATACATTCTAAGTGGGGGAGGTTTGTGACAGCCTGGTTTTTGCCCTCTCTTATTTGCTTGATCTTCCTTTGAAAATTTTCCGAAACTTGGAGTTTTTGAATCTTTTCATATGGACTTAAACACTTGGGCATCCTTGGCTTTCACCCAAGTGCTCCACTTCCCTCCTAAATCATCATTTCTCTTCTGATCCACCCCAAAATAATCCTTGGAATATTTTTCTTAAATGAAAAATATTCATTTTCTCTCAAAAACCCTAGCCAGATCAGTTTGCTTCAAAGCAACCCTAATTTTTATGGCTCGGAAAAATCTGAGATAATTCACAAATATTCTGTGAACCCTAAGGCACCTCCCTGAAGAAAAATATTTCATCACTTTTAGGAATATTTTTGCTACAGAAAACATTTTCTATTCTGGACAGACATGGTGGTTTCTACAACAATTACCATTTTACTTGCTCCATTTGACCTGAACTTTCTTGTGCATCTTTACCTTAGTAACTCATGACTAGCCTCCAAAACAAAACCTCTAACTCCCAGCCGTTTGACCACAGTAACTGTTCAAAGTTACTGACGAGAAACTTACCTGGCTTGTAAAAACCTCTCTACTGCACCTGGATCCAAACCAAATCATGGTAACACTCAAAACTACCATGAACAACATGCCAGACATGAAGTTTATGCTTAGATCGGCCTGATGTCATAGTTCACGCGGTGACCACGTTCGTCCAGGGGTGTTGGCATCCGTGTCGACGCGCTCTGAGTGCCGTCGAGCGCTCTGTTTGCACGTGCTCGCTTCCCTCGCCTGCCCGAGCATGCCAAACCGCGCCACCATCTTTGTCTCAACGCCATTAACCTCCCTCTGGCACTCGCCAACACCGGAGCTCGCTGCAGTGAGCACGGGCAAGGTACGGCTAGCGCAACAGTGCGGAGCGCACTGTGCTCGTCGCCTTCCCCTCGATCCTGTGCTCGTCTCTGACTGCCCACAGTTGCCGCGTGACCTGCGTCGCCTTCTCCCACTACTAGGAAAAGGCCTACTAATGGTGCACTGGTTTTGCCTACTAATGGCGCATTACCAGTGCGCCATTAGTAGCTCGCCACTAGTATATCTTACTAATGGCGCACCACAGGTGCGCAATTACTATCTGGTATACTAATGGCGCACCAACTAGTGCGCCATTAGTATGTAACAGCATGCACCATTAGTGTGCCTCCTAGGGGGGCCATACGTAAGCATGGCTTTGTCATACTAATGACGCATTCTCTGTTGATGCGCCATTAGTATCCTTTGGCATACTAATGGCGCACCTGGTGGTGATGCGCCATTAGTATGAATATTTGGTTTTTTTTTCCTTTTCTGATTTTTGCGCAGGTTACAAAATATATTATTAGACATAATATAAAATATATTATTAGACAGAATATAGACAGCAGCACACAGCAACATCAGATTCATCGAATACAGTAGAAGATTAGTCTCCGAATACAATTCATCATATTAGTCTCCGAATTCAAAAGACCGAACAAAGGTAAAACATTACAAGTCTCAAGACCGCGAGTATCGAGTTTGTCTTCACATTACAAGTCGATATCGATCATCTAAACTACCATCACATAGAAGAGAGCTGTGGTCATCACGATGAGCATCATCGTGATCAAACTGGTCTTCATCCGGTTCCTCCAACGCTCCCTCCTCTCTCCTGCTAGATAGCGGCCGTATCTAGATTCGGCCTCCGCCCTAGTGGTGTACCCTTTGTAACTATTACCGCTGAAACGGTGAACCTGTCTCCGACACTCCTCCCAGTCGTCGTAGACTCCGGGAACCTTACCCTTGTACATGACATATGACGGCATCTCTATGCACAAGCCAAACAACAGACAATACATAAGCAATATGTAAGTATGCAACAAAAGGATCGGAAGAGAAAAGCAAGACATTAATAGCACGATTCATGGTCCTACTAATAAATAGCATTGATTACATCTAAGTTGAACGACTGTCCAAACCAAAGAGACATACGAATTCATTTAAGTACAATTACAACATGAACCAATCAATGTTTCAGAACTACACATCACTACTTTCGACTCGACTCATCGGACAGGAACATGGATGAAGCCGCCATCTGTCGTGATGGTCATGAAATCGCGGTCGTTGTCACCCTGCATTTGTAGCATTTCATCTATCTCATTGTTGGACGGTTGATATCTGAGTAAGAACTTCCCCGAGGTATGAAGGACATCTTGATGGATGATGTCCGCAAACTCCGACTGGATGCGAAAGAATTCTTGTCTAAGGTCCGCGTCCTGGACTGCCGACAAGCTCGCGGCCCAATGTTTGAGATTATCTAGTAGCAGAAGTTGATGATGGTCCCTTACGATCACCCGCATGTGATGGAGGGCGTAGTAGGCATACTTCTGACCGCCAGGCGGCTGCTTGACGCAGTAGAACTTTGTATTGTGTGAGAACATGTGCTTGCCGTACATACGAACTGCCCTGGTGAAGGTGCCTGTAGATTTGGCGTAGGCGGGGAGAACATCATCAAGAACTTTCTTGACATTTGTGTAGTCTATCTTGGAGTTACGGTTCGGGTCTAAATACGTGGCCATGGAATATTTCGGGCTTAAGAGGATGAGTGTGCAATGTGTGTCACTGCACAGAACACGGAATGTTAGAAAAAAAAGAACGGTCGAAATCTAAGAAATCATATGTTACGGGGCGGTTAAGGGATGACTTACTCGGGAAAGTAAGCCACAAGAAAGTTATCCTTATCTGGGTTTGCCAGAATGACGCCTTCGAGGTGTAAACTTGCAACTTGGCGGTCCCCAGCGCTGCTCAAGTGCTTGGCACGCATGTATAAGGGGTCGACTATCACGATGTCCGGGGTCTTGTCTCTAATGATCCGCATCTCCATACTCAGCAAAAACAGCTGAACGAAGGTGTAGTGCAGCGGATGAAGGTTAAACATAGCAAAGATGTCATCAAACCGCAGGACAATCGTACAGCCGATGTCGCCATCCACAAAGCCCTTGCCCTCTGGCACCTTGGCCATGAAAACCGGGTATGCCACATCCTTCTCTCTGAGACGCCGCTTCTCCAAAGAAAGAACACTGTCGTGCAGACTCCGCATAGCACCGGTTGCAGCATTCAGCATATTTGGCGGTAGCATCGCCCTACCCGCCACATGCACCCTCCTTGAGATATCCTTAGGTGAAGGTGGCCCGTCCTAAGCACGGATCAAACTCGGTGCCGGCTGGCTCGCACCGGCGCCCTTGTTAGTCTTTCGTTTCCATCCCTTCTTCTTGATCTCCTGTAATGGGACCGATTTCTACTCACAGACCGCCTTCTTGAGCGTGTTGGGGCTGATAATATTTCGCACCTCAGCTATCTGAGGCTCGGTGAAGGCGGGAGCTGGAGGCGTGTCCTGAGAACTGAACGCCAGACGACGCCTGTTGCAATTGGATTTCTCCGCCGTACCAGCTAGATCGCGGTTGTCTTGGTTGGGTTCTTTAGAAAGAGGCTCGCAGAAATCGTCAGCGTACCCATGTTCGGCAAAGTACTTATCAACTTTGGTAAATGTACCGTCGTCGTTGTCGTCGCCGTCCGGATCCTGTGCCATCGAGCTGTCCGGATCCTGTGCCATAGGGATGTCCGGTAGGTCCGGTAGCGTTGCGGCGTTCTTGCCATGGCTTGGCGCCGGCACGACTGGCGGTCTTGTCTGTGGGGTGGTGTCCCCCGCCCCCAAATGAATCTAGCTCTTCGGCCAAAGCAGGGGCCAGTTTACGCAGGTGCTGAGGGTCATCTCATCTTCTTCGTCGGCCCCAGCGGGTCGAATCGGAGGTAACAGCTCGTCGCAGCCTGGCAGCACCCGAACCACTTCAACCCTATACATTGTGGGTGGCATCGGATTACCGTGGAACATGGGGTTGCCCGGTTGAACGATTTTGCCCTTGGCGACATCGACCAACTCGGCACCCACGAAGTGCAGAAGAGTGCAAGGAACGTCGGCAGTGCCCTGCGAAAACATGTACAGGGCGTCAGGGATCCCCAGTCAAAGGCAAGGAGATGAAGTCATCGGCCGAGAGGCTTGGTTACCGTGATGCCGTCGAGCTCGGCTAATGTCGCGGCACCGCCAACGGCGGGCGTGCAACTGACGGAGGGGGCGCTTCCTGGCAAGGTGCCGGCCGGCGTACACCCGGGTGCATTAAGCTCCAATGCCCGTGCCGGCGCCGAAGACACGAATACCGCCTCCGCCGGAGACACCAATGGCGCCGCCGCCAGAGACACCAATGGCGCCGCCTGCACGCTGTGCGAGTTACTGGCCGTGAAGCTGGGAACCGGCGGAGGCCCCTGTTGGCCGCCCGCAATCCACGTCGTCAGCCCATGAATCAACGTAGGCACCATGGCGTTGAGCGTCGTTCCAAGTTGTTGTTGCACTTGCTCTTGGACAAGCTCCGGAATCCGCGCCACTTGTGCCTTGAGTTCTTCAACCTCGCGCGTCTGGCTTTCCGAGCTGGTCTTTTTCTCCTTCCGCACACCAGCGGTATAGTATGACCCCCATTTTGTGGACAAGCCTTTGCCGGCCACACAACCAGCTGATGTCGGCTTAGTGAGCTTATCCTTGTTTTTCATTATGTTCAACACCCTATTTAAAGGGGTGTCGAAAGGGGAGCTCTTAGACGACCCCGCGCTACTGCTTTCAGTGTCCTGCGAAAGGAACATGAACCATTTAGAAATATTGGGGATTAATTAGAGTGCAACCATATGGAGCTAATTACGCGGGAGTGTATTACTTACCAGAAGAAGCTCAAGCGCCCTGGTCTTCGGATCCGTGGTAAGCTCCTTTGTTATCGGGTCCTCCTTGTACCGGGCCCTGACATAGTTCCTGGTCTGCTTGTCACCGTTGTATTTCTCGAAGCGGGGCGGTAGGCCTTGCTCGGCACGCTCCGCGTCCTCCTTGTCCCATATAGGCTCCGCCACTCTGTAACCGCCGGGACCGAGTTTGTGTTCCCCTAAGTTCAACTCCCGCATTTCTTTCCCCCACTGACTTGATTCGGAGGTTGCACTGCTCTCGCACTTGATCTTGAACTCCTTGTACTCATCTTCGCTCATCAAAGGATATTTCGCCTTGATCTTCTCATAACTATCACCTTTATCAATCATTCTCTTCACCACACTTTTCCAAGTAGACAGGGCCGTGCTCATCTTCGTGAGGGCGGTGCTGTTCACTTTATTCCCTGAGAAGCGTGTGTTTTCAAATTCGGGGGGGAACTTGTATCATTTGTGCAGCTTCGTGAAGAGGAGGTTGCGCAAATTCCCTTGGTCCTTATGCCTAAGGTTCTCGGTGTTGATAGAATGCACCCGAGCTAAAGTGAGTACCCCTTGACTATATGTTTGGGCTATGTTGGATTCTCGTCGGAGTCCAATTGAGTGAATTCCTCCTTGAGGGTGCAGAGCGCATTCGGGCGCTGGTCCTTCCTTTGTTTCTTCGGTTGGCTGCCATCTGTGTGTGCGCCGCCATCATCAGTGGTGGCATCCTCGGCGGCACCATCAGTGGTGTCATTCCCGACGCCACTAGGGGTTGTGTAATCAGGATTGGTGTCTTCTGCGGCGTCCTCATAGCGGTGAGGTTGTTCCTCCATCTCCTGGGACAACTCCCAGAATTGCTTGCCGCCCGAACCACCGGCCTCATCGTTGTGGGCCATGTTTCGGTCTAAATAGGAAAAAAGTTTGGTCAAAAAGTTGGTTATTGTCAAGGAACAAGATCATGGTCTCATCATTTAGGGTTTGTCGACACCGAGGCACCCTAAAAGCCTAAGCTTTCATCATTTAGGGTTTGTCGACGCCGAGGCACCCTAAAAGCCTAAGCGTACATCATTTAGGTTCTCATCGACACCGAGGCATCCGGGGCAGCCAAGTTAAGTTTTCATCATTTAGGGTTTATCGATGCCGAGGCACCCTAGGTTGGGCCTAATCACTAGGCACTAATCACTTGGCTCTATTGCCACCTATGTTGGGTTTATCATGTAGGGTTTATCGATGCTAAGGAGAATTCTAAGTTGGGCCTAATCACTTGGCTCTATTGCCACCTATGGTTTAATGCAGGAAGAATAAAGGGGCAGTTGATCCTACTTAATTAAGGGAAAAAGTCCATTTTAAACCCTAAACTTGTAGAGCTTTGACGAATCAAACCCTCAAGTCCAAATCCCGGTCGTTTCAACCCTGAACTGTATAATCCCGGTCTAAATCAGACCCTGGATCCGTTTGCCAGACAAGGAATGCAAAGAATGGCCAGGATTGGTGGCGGTTTCCTATTTGCCGCCCGTGGGCAGCCAACAGCAGTGGCTACACCCCACAGCGCCCGCGGGTGGGCCGGCCCATTTTGCAGCAGCGCATATTGCTCTTTCACTGTTTTGTTTTTAGTTCGTTTCTGCTGTTGACTTTTTGTTTTATTTTATCTTTTTGTTTTTTTTCTGGTTTTTGCATGTTCTTTCTGCCTTTTCATTTCTGGTTCTTTCGTGTTGTTTCTGGCTTTATCTTTTTTTTTCCTTTTTCTTTTTCTTCCATTAATACATTACAAGGAAATGTTTCATTGTGTATTTTTAATCATTAATAATACTTTAATATGATGAACAAGCTGTGTTTCTTCTGTTTATTTTTACTACTCTTCTTTTTTGTGTATTATACAAGAGTTTATCAGGTATTAAGAAAATGTTCATCGTATATTTAAGAAAATGTTCGTATATTAAAAATATATTCATTTATGTACTTAAAAATGTTCAGCATATAAGAAAAAAATGTTCAGTGTATATGAAAAAAATGTTCAATATGTATTTTCAAATTATTCAGTATTTATCACAGTAACGTTCATTGTGTATTTTCAAATTGTTTAGCACATATCACTGTAGTGTTTGTTATGTATTTACAAATTGTTTAGCGTATATCACAAAAATGTTTAATGTGTATATAAGAAATTTTCGTTGTGTATCAAAAAAATGTTCAATGTATATTAAAAGGTCCACGGGTTTTGTAACAAGATTCATGAATTTGAAACAAACATATTGAGAAAAAGGTTCACGCATTACATAAAAAAGGTGCTCGCATTTCTTTAGCAGTGCAACAGAAAAAATGGGGCGGCCCAGCGCGGAGGACGGGTACACTCCATGGTCAACAGTGCTTGAATTATTTCGAACCATATAAAACCGGTGGACACTTAGTAGGAAGTAGCAAACAAAAAATAAGAACCTCGTGAACCAGATTTTTAAAATAAAAAAAGTTTACAATTTTTGAAAAAAAATGTTCACAGATTTAGAAAGAGTACAATGATTTTGAAAATAAGCTCACAGTTTTTCAAAAGAAAATTCAATGGATTTGGGAAAAAATCACTTTCTTTGGGAAAAGATTCACGCGTTCAACAATTGTCAGATTTTCAAACATTACTCCTTTTTTTAAAAAATGCAGGAAAGGATACCAAAAAACCCGCCCTGATTGTGCGTTTAACTTTTTTTCTTAAACTTGCGCACTCCAGTTTGGTAACACAGGCTTGTTAGGTTGACTGGTTTAGCAAGTCTCCTTCGGATCTACAGGTTCGTAGTTCGAATCGTAGGACTTGTTGTTTTATCTTTTTCGACAATCAAATTGTTATGCTACTTTTTTTCTGAGAATAATTGTTACGCTAGTACGGACGCTATTGTACACCATGGGCCGGCCCAGCTAGGTGTCACTGCATGCGTCGGGTCGAGCTCCCGTGTAACAGAAAAAAAAGACAATTTTTTTGCAGACAAAAAAGAACAAATGGGGTGGCCCAGCAGAGCCCAGCCAGAGAAATCCCGGTTGACATTCGTCAAGGTTTGATCTAGACCGGGATTATATAGTTCAGGGTTGAAATGACCGGGATTTGGACTTGAGGGTTCGTTTCGCCTAACCTCTACAAGTTCAGGGTTTAAAATGGACTTTTTCCCTTAATTAAGTACTAAGATACCCCGGCCCATGCATTGTCGCAAGTACCCCATATGTCCTATTTTTAGCAAAGTCATGCTAAAATTCACGGAAAATTTCAGCATGACCTTTGCTGAAAATAGGACATATGGAGTACCCAAATTTGCCAGAACGGAAGTTAATCGACATTCCGGCAAACTCAAGGGCCTCTCAGGGTACCTGCAAATTCATCACGACACGATGGTCGGAGACAAAACCCAGCAAACTAGCACCACAATGTGCCACTACTTTCATATGGATGAAAAGGCCATAGACCATATGGTCCTCTGCTTTCATATGGACAAAAATCAGCTCAACTTATGTGAGCTTCCATTCCAGATCTAATAGCAGCAAGTTGTTCACTTGTAGCTCAACTTATGTGAGTTGCCTTCAAGAAAAGAAATCTGCAGTGGCACATCTGCTCTCTGAATACATTGGCAAGAAACAAAACAACACCTAGTACCATCCATCTGCTATGGCCGTATCATGCAGTTTAACTAAGCACTAACAGGTAATTATATAACAGAAAAATTGGCGCGTACGTGTCACTTAGCTTGGGTAAGCAACATACTTCATCCTCTTGGTTAGTCCAAAGAAGCTGTATGCTGAGCCTCAACTCACCTACTGCACATTTTACAGCACCCATGAAATGAAAGACTAAACATAATTGTCAACCAACAAAACCAAAACACAAACAAGACTTCAAATTTTCACGATCAGGAAGAAAAACAGGGTTTTCAACTACTATATTCAGTTTCATGGCATCAGTTGAATAGTTGAAAAAGAACAAGCTTCATTTAAATATCTTGCAGCTAACAAACATAACTAATGTCAGTACTCAAAAAATAGAGTGACCACACAGGGAACAAACAAACTATTCACTTTTTATTTCTTCAGAATTGGACCAGACAGAGAACAACTCCTTAGAGCAAACTTAGATGAAAAGGTTCAGCAACTTGCAACGTAACTCTTATATGAAAATCTTCTGTATGATCAAGTAAGCAGAGCACATGTATATACCTATATCACTGTCTTGGAGCCAACAAACGCCTCAATTTTTCTCCAACCGTCATCGAACCTGATCTCCTATGCTTCTTCTTTCACGCTCCTGCATAAAGTTATTGTTACTACCTGGGAGGGATTATATGCTTGTTTACCACTACTAATACCATTTTTTAATATAATCTTCATTCTCCTGCTATTTCTTTTCTTACAAGTGTTGATGCCATAGTGTCTCAGGTTCTTCCTAGTTAAAACATGTGATTTTGATAAGGAATTTGCCCAATTTTCACAGGGAGACAAAACTTAGCTAAAAATTTGATATAACAAGTAGTCCATGAAATTATATTTCCTCTAGACAAAGTAGAAGATATTATTTTGTTTTTCCTCTAAGGTAAAGGAAATAGCCATCACTTTGAAGTGTCTAATAGATGAAATAATGCATGAGTTAGAAAGATATCTGCAAGGCATCCTGTGAAGCAGAGCTTCCAAATTGATCTTCTTGAAACATTGTTACTACGTAAGGCTTAATTTCATATTTCTGCAAACTAAGGTAACCCAATTATTACATGCATAAATTTCTCATTTGGAGAAGCCAAGTATCAAAGGTTTCGAACCATGAGAATTTATTGCATTTTTGGTGACAACACGACTAGGAAAAAAAGACTCTGATACAGAGACTAATGACGCGATGCCCCCTCCCTTAGAGGCATTATTACAAACACCTATCAAGCACAATCCTTTCACATGTAAACTTGAGCATGCTCTGGAAAAATCACGCAGCAAGCAAAAAATTGAACAGAGGATGCAAGAGGAAGGAGGGAGGGGGGATGAGGGAAGAGGGAGGAAGGACGAAGGAGTGGTGGCTACCTACCTACGGACTGGTCGCCAGCATAGCTCCGGGCGGCAGCGTTGCTGGGCAGGAGCGCCTGCTCCAGGGAGGGGGGCGCCGCTGGTGGGAGCGGCTGCTTGATGGGGGGAGGCACTGCTGGGGTCCTGTACTGGAGGCGGGGCAGCGGAGGGTTTGGCCGGCTGGGTGCGCCACGGCGGCGGCTAGGAACCCTAG
>NC_041382.1:669363221-669378901 GCF_002162155.2 Triticum dicoccoides | reverse complement strand
GAGGGGGACGGCAAGGGCGCGGGCGCAGGCGGAGGGGGGACGGTGAGGGAGGTGGTCAGGTGCGGCGGGGGAAGCGAGCACGGCCGGGGACGGCGAGCACGGGGGAAGTGGTGGGTAGTGGTGGCCAGACGTGGTTGAGACGAGGCAGGGGAGGGATTAGACAGAAATGGAGATTGGGGATTTTAGTGTGGGGGTAGGCTTAGCAATGGTGCACCACCCAGGGGGCGCCATAAGTACATCCATAGCAATGGCGCACCACCGAGGGGTGCGCCATAAGTAATTTAATCTAGCCCGACTTGTCAGGTTATATAGAACCTAACCCTATCTACAACAGACCCCGCCCACTAGCCCGACTGGTCAATACGCAGCACACACACCAGGAGGTCTTGGGTTCGATTCCCAGGCTCCCCAATATTTTTTATGCATTTTAAATCCCGTTCGATATTTATTTGTGTTTAAATATGTTCAAACTTGTTTAAATCATAACAGTAATATTTTTTTATAAAAACTGTAATAACCCCCCAGGGGTGCGGGGGGCCGGGTGCTCGTCGGCGGCCATGGAGCGGGGGAGGGTTGCGGTGGGTCAGCGGCGGCAGTGGAGCTAGCTAGCGGGGGAGGGTGCGGGTGGGATCGAGATTGAGATGGAGGGGGAATCGAGATCGAGATGGAGGGGGATCGAGATCAAGTGTCCTCATGAATTCAAAAAGTGCCCATGAAATTTAAAAATATTCATGATATCAAAAAGTGCCCATGAAATACAATCGAGAAATGAAGACTACGATTTAAATACAATCGATCTTAGCTAGCTATCTGTTCACAATCTTCTTGCCCTTCTTTTTCGCAAATGGAGTTCTTCTGTGGAACGGACGTCCTTTAGGTAGGGTGGTCCTGCTTCTTCTTGTGGTGTGTGCTTCTACTTCATCGTCGTCGTCATGTTCGATCTTCGGGTCGCCGTACTTGTCGAAGTCTTGCTCATTGGCTACTCCATCCATTCTGATGATCTTCCTTTTGCCTCTCCTCACGACAACACGACTGGGCTTTGACGGGTCGGTAATGAAGAAGCATTGGTCCACCTGAGAAGCCAGTACCCATGGCTCATTTTTCGCGATGACGTTTGCACCGACGGTCTTGGATTTGGCTTCGGGTATAACCATGGTGGTGAAATACCGGTCTTCCTTTAGGACGCTCTTGGCCCATCTGACACGGAACATCGGGACCTTTTCTCCAGCGTAGCTCAGCTCCCAGATCTCCTCGATCCTTCCGTAGTATCTGTCCTTGTCGTTGCCGGTGTAGGATTCCATCGTTACCCCGGAGTTGTGATAACCATCGCTCTTCATGTCCTTGTCCTCGGTGTAGAATGTGTAGCCTTTGATATTGTATGCCTCATAGGTCATCAGGTTGTGCTCGGCGCCCTGTGACAAGGCGAATATGAGTTATTCTTCCGCGGAAGATTCCTCATGTAAATGGTACGACAGAAGCTTCTGCTTGAACCAACGCGTGAAACATGAGTTGTGCTCTTTGAGTATATCGCCGTCCGTCCTCTGTTGGCCTCAGTCATTGTACGTCTTCTCAATGAAGATTTTGTGCTCTACCACCCAAGGATCGACCACGTCTATGTGTTGTAGCGCAACTAGGTTTGCTCTTTCAAAGTCGGCGAGTCGACCCTCGAAGTCGACATGCATTTCACAGCGACCCTCATGGTGACCCCATCTAGCGAGCCTGCCGAGGTGCCTGTTGACGGGCAGACCAACGGGGTTCTCGATGCCTAGATAATTCGTGCAGTAGGAGATGCACTCTTCGGTCAGAAAGCCCCCGGCTATACTTCCCTCTGGACGTGACATGTTGCGAACGTATCCTTTGATGACACCATTCATCCTTTCGAACGGCATCATGATGTGCAGGAACGTCGGCCCGAGTTGGATGATATCCTCCACGATATGGACCAGCAGATGCACCATAACGTCGAAGAATGCAGGCGGGAAGTACATCTCAAGCTCGCATAGTATCACCATGATCTCTTCCTGTAGCCTTCTGAGTTGCCTCACGCCAATCGACTTTCGAGAGATAACGTCGAAAAAGTTGCATAGGCTAAAGAGCGTTTCACGGACGTGCGCATCCATGATCCCATGGATTGCAACTGGAAGTATTTACGTCATCAGCACGTGACAGTCGTGAGACTTCATCCCGCTGAACTTCTGCTTCGCTGGGTCTAGGTATTTGCTTATCTTCCCAGGGTAACCATAAGGAAGTTTTACTCCTAGGAGGCAGGTGAAAAACTGCTTGATCTCCTCCTGACTTAGCGTGAAGCACGCGGGAGGGTAGTCATTTCCGGTCTTCTTGGCCTTTTTGCCTTTGCGACGACTTTCTGTGTCCTGCTTCGTCTCATCATCATCATCATCATCATCATCATCATCATCATCATCATCATCATCATCATTAGCGTGAAGCTCCTGCGTGATGCCCATTGATTTCAAGTCTGCCCTTGCTTTCGGCCCATCTTTGGTCCTCTCTGGCATGTTGAGCAGGGTACCAAGCAGACTCTCGCACATGTTCTTCGTGATATGAATGACATCAAGGCTGTGAGGCACATGGTGGATCTTCCAGTACGGCAAGTCCCAGAAAACAGACCTCGTTTTCCATACCTTCAGCAGCGGCTCTGGCGCCTCTCGCTTCTTTCCCGGCTCTGGCGCCTTTTGCTTCTTTCCCGGCAGTGGGCAGTCTTTCCAATTTTTCAACAGCTCATCTATTTCCTCACCGCTCCTCATACACGGGCGTTTTCGGGGTTCGGTTTCACCATTGAACAGATCCTTGCGTTTCCTCCACGGGTCATCGTCGCGAAGCCACCTTCGATGTCCCATGAACACGGTTTTCGAAGACCCGGGATCTCTATCTAGCTGGCAATACATTGTGTCATCCATGCACCTTACGCATCCAGAAAGTCCGTGGACTACCCGCCCCGCGAGATATCTGTAACCGAGATAGTCGTGCACCATCGTGAGCAGTGCGGCTCTCATAGGGAAATATTCTTTCTCTGCGGCGTCCCACGTATTGGCTGGCGTTTTCCACAGCGTGTCTAGCTCCTCCTTCAGGAGCCCCAGATACAGATTGATGTCATTCCCTGGTTGTTTCGGCCCTTCAATTAGCATACTCATGTGAATGTACTTCATCTTCATGCACAACCAGGGGGGAAGGTTGTACATCCACACAAACACAAGCCCAGGTGCTATGTGTGCTTCTCTGGCTACCAAACGGATTGACTCCATTGGTGCTCGCGCCCAGCATGATGTTCCTTGGATCCATCCCAAATTCTGGGTATTCGAAGTTCAACGCATCCTTAGGGTGACTCAGCATCTTGTCTTTTTTATTTATCTCCGGATCATTTCCGTCATCTTCCCGCTTCTTCTCCTCCCTATCCGCGTGCCTATGCAGGAGCTTTGCTACCCTAGGGTCCGCGAAATACCGCTGCAGACGAGGAGTGATCGGAAAGTACCACACCGATTTTCGAGGAGCTTTCTTCCTCTTCTTGTATCGAGTGATGCCGCACACCGGACATATGGTAGACTCCGCGTGCTCGTCCCAATAAATGATACAATTGTTCATGCACACATGGTATTTCACGTGCGGTAAATCCAGAGGACACACGATTTTCTTCGCGTCCTTGAAACTAGTCGGGCACTTGTTCCCCTTGGGAGGACGTTCATGCCAGAATGACATGTTCTCGTTGAAGCATGCGTCGTTCATTTTGTGTTTTACCTTCATCTCCAGAGCCATGAGTGTTACTTTTAGGCAGGTATCCTCGGGCCTGCATCCTTCATACAATGGAGTAACCGCTTCTATCTCCAGTTGATCCAGCTTAGCTTTCTCTCGGGCGGCAGCTCTTGCGTTATCCGTCTGCTTGAGAAGCAGCTCTTGAATATGAGGGTCCTGCACCCAGCCTCCATCGTCGTCTGCTCTGGCATCTTCATCTTCATGATCATGCCCTTCGTCTTGATCTTCCTCATCATCATGTACAACATCTTCTACATGATGACTGTGTACAGCATCACCGTCGTGATCATGTCCTGGAGATTCTTCGTCTTCTCGCCCGCCCTCGCCGCTGTGGTACTTGTCTTGTTGCCCTTCCTCATTTCTTGCCCGGCCCCGGCCATGGACGACTTCATAGTCATCTTCATCACCTTGCCACCGATAGCCATCCATGAAACCACGCAAGAGCAGGTGGTCCCGCACCTGCCCGGAATTCGGGTCCGCAGTAAGCCTCTTTAGCTTGCATCTTCGACATGAACATCTTGTCTCCGTCTCGTTCTTTTGAAGCATCTCGGCCTTCGCGGAGCCCAAAAACCTATTCACGATGCCTTCAGTCATCGTGCGGACCATGGTCGCCTGCGGGGTAGAGCAAAACGATATTTTAGAACCAAGAAAAAATTTGGCATGACCTTCCCTAAAAATAGGAGCAAAAAGAATGCATAGTGCCAAAATTCTCGCCGAAGCGGAAATGAATCAAAACATTCCGGCAAATATATTGGCAACTATCGCATTTCAAATACCGGTACCTTCAAACACAAACATATATGCAACACCACAAACACATGCAACACCACAAACATACATAGATCTAGCTAGGCCACAAAAAGTGCATGTGCACGTTGTTGGAGCGAGCTAGGGAGAAAAAAGTAGATCTACATCATGAAGATAGCTTTCCCCTTACTTACCTATCAAAAAAACCTAATTTCACCACTTAATTTTGATGAATCTATGGTGGAAATGAGGTGAGGAGGAGGAGGCAGGCGAAAGCTTGGAGAAGGAGGTGGAGGGAATGAAGTGGGGAAAGTGAGTGGGTAGGTGTGGGGCTGTCCAAAATATCTTGTTGGGGTCCCAGGTTACTAATGGCGCACCACAAGGAAATGCGCCATTAGTAACCCTGGTTACTAATGGCACACCTACAGGTGGTGCGCCATTAGAAGTTTTGCAAAAAAAGTAAAAAATATAAATATATACTAATGGCGCACCGTGTAATAGTGCGCCATTACTAGTTTAAACTAGTAATGGCGCACTGTGAAACGGTGCGCCATTAGTAGTTTTGCAAAAAAAGAATAAGAAAAAATTTACAGTAATGGCGCACTCCCTGCCTGGTGCGCCATTACTAGTTAGAACTAGTAATGGCGCATTGTCGACCTGATGTGCCATTAGTATGTATGGAAAATGGAAAAAAATAATACTAGTGGCGCACCCTGTTTCTGTTGCGCCATTAGTGTCTTCCACACTAATGGCGCATCACCAGCAGGTGCGCCATTAGTATATAGTAGTGGCGCACTACTTCCCTGGTGCGCCATTAGTATCAATCCTATCTATAGCCCTTTTCCTAGTAGTGTCCCCCTCTCACCGACGTCGCTCGTCGCCGGGCGCCGTGGAATGGTGTCCACCGGCGGAGCCCGAAACCCCTTGCCTCTCGCCTATAAATGAAGCCACCCCCAGCCTCCTCTAGCACCATCTAGCACTCACACACACTCCACAATCGCGTAGGAAGCCATAGCCCGGCCGGGCAGGCCTCAGGCCGCCGTCCCCGAGCTCAAGCTCGCAGGCGATCCCCTCTGATCGCCTCGGTAGCTCTAGCCCCTCCCAGGCCTGGGCGATCCCTCCAGGGCCTCCACCTCTCTCCGATGAGGTCGTCTTGCCCGCTTGGAGCCCCTGGAGTGGCCTCCGTTCGCTGTCTTCCTCAACTCCGGCAACCACCGTGTTCTGCCTCCGCTTGCAAGCTTGATTCCGACGCCGTCCGACCACCCCTAGCCACGCTATGGGCACGGGCAGGTGCGCCACCGTCCCCTCTCTAAATCCCTCCCTCTCATTTTGGCCAAGAATCCCTTGTCGCCGGCGAGAGCTCCGGCGAAGCCGCGGCCTCCTCTGTTTCCTTCTCCCCCTTCCCCCACCTACTAGCAGGGCCCGCTAGTCAGCCACTCTGTACGTGCATGAAGCGGTATGAGTGGTGGTGCCCTGAGGTTTTACGCCTTCAACGTCACCCCCCTAAGCTGTTTATTTAAATTCAAATTCAATTGAATTTACAGAACACTTCAAACAGTCATAACTATTCAACCATAAATCCAAATGAATTGATTCTTTTTGCATTGTGTTCTTTGAAAAGAAATCTAGCAGCTCACCAAAGATGAGATTGTTCTTAGATGTTTAGAATTTCTGGTGATTTTCAGAAGTGTTCTTGATATTTGCTTTTGTGTTTAAATTTATTTTCAGAGGGTGAGGCTTGTCTTGAGGATCACCAGAAGGCTTGTGAACCTCATCTGCAATAAGGCAAGCCACAGCAACATTTTCATGGTGTCGTTTCAACATTTGTGATTTTCTTACTTGAATGAAATGATTAATCCATGCATTTAAATAACTATTGTGTTATTTTTCTTCTGTTAAATGTTTGTGAGTTATTATGCTTGATTTACAGAATGTTGAAATTAGTTTAGTTGGTAGAACCAAGTTAAGATTTATTTGTAGTGATGATAGTAATGATTTTGTTATGCATGCTAGTAATTATTTAAAGTTATCTCTTGCCTTAAATAAAATGGTAAAAAAAACTACTAAGAAAATATTCTGTTAAGTACTTGTTTAGTCATTTTACTTGACTTGCAGAATGTTTGAACCTAACTTGGATGGGACAGAAATTAGGAGTTGTTTGTGGGAAAATCTTTATTATTCACGTGAGAAATTAATGTCACAGCCCTAGAATTGTTTGCAATAGTTGCATAAGAGAGCATCCATGCATCGTGTCTAAATTCTGAAAGTTGAATTGAGGTTAGTTGAAACCCTCAGAAATCACTTCAGAAATAATCAACATTAAAAATCTTTTCAAATGAGTCCAAGGAAAGGTTCCTGTTATTCTATAAAAATATTGGCAAGAGGTAAAATTCAAACCAATATTTTTGGAGTTTCAGAAATATTATTTTGGGCATTTGAAATTAATTCAATAACTATTTGAATTGGATCTATATTTATTATATAATAAATATATGTTCAATAATTCTAGAAATTGTTGTGTAGTTTTGGATAAGTCCATTTAGTTCACACAATTATTTTCATGAATTTTGAAAATGGTTTGGTCTTTGAACTGAATCAAAACATATTAGCAAAAATAGGAAAACCGAACAATTAATAAGAGAGAGAGAGAGGACTCACCTGGGCTTCTCACCTACAGCAGAGCCGGCCCAGCTCCTGATCCGGCCCAGCCCACTAGGGGCTCCCCGGTCTTCTTCCTCCTTTGACAAAAGGACAGAGGCGCGTGGCCACCGAGCGCCGGCGCACGCCCGACCACCTCCAGCTTCCACCGCGATGCCTCGGCCCTTCTAGCATCGCCACGCGACCCTCCTCGGTCCCCTGTCACTTTCCCCTCTCTCCCTGGAGCTCCTCCCCTCCTCTATCTCTCGGCCCCAAGTGAGACCGAGAACCGCTGTCACCGCCGTCCACCGCTCGCATAGCCACCGACCTCCCCTACGCCCCTAGACGTGCCCCTGAGATCCACGACAACGTCCTCGTTCTCTCCACCGAGTCATGCAACGCCAGGTGCCCGGGAATGCCGCCACCACCATCGTCTTCAACTCCGGCCTCCGAGATCGCCAACAATGCCCCGACATCGTCCGACCTCCCCCGAGCCCACTGAGACGCGTTCTGCAACCACAGTGAGCTCATGGACCGACTCCCCCTCCTCTCCTGCTCACGTTTTTGCTCTAGCTCCGTTCCCCACCTCCGCCGAAGCTCGCCGCCGCCACGGCCGACGAGCTCCATGCTCCTGAGCTCGCCCGCTCGCCCGAGCATCACCAACGTGCTTGCCGCGTTCCTGTGAACCTGCAGCACCCACGGGTTTGCCCTATTGTGCACCGTAGCGCCGTTTCCGCCAACGTCCGAGGTCTGGCAGCCGCTGAGCTCGACACCGGCAAGGATTACGGCCACCCCAGCTCGCCCCGTTTGCACCATTGGATGCATGGGATCGCCAGCAGCTCGTAGATGCTCTCCGTCATCAATTTGGGCGCTAGAGGAGCGAACCCGAGCCCATCCGCCGCACCTGTCATCACCGGCGTCGAGCCGCCGGCGCGTTAGCCCCAGTTGACCAGGGGTTTGATCTCCCCTGGCTCAATGACAGGTGGGGCTGCCCTGCTAACTAATGTAGATTAGGCTTAACTAAACCTAGTTTAGCTACTAATACACGGGACCCACTGGTCAGTTTGACCTGGGCTGCCCCATTGAGTCGCTTACGTCATGCTGACGTAGTGCTGATGCATTAATGTATTTTCTGGAATTACTTTATTTCTAAATAATCCAGGAAATTCCAGAAAACAGTTTAAACTTCTAAGAATCATAGAAATTCAACCGTAACTCCAAATGAAATAATTTATATATGTAAAATTATCAGAAAAATTCAAGGAATCCATTTGTACCATTTTCATGCATGTTTGAGCAAGTTAACCTCACTGTTTAGGATGAAACATGATTAAGGCAAATTTCATAATAGGTTTGGAGTTGGAATTTGATATAGTTTTGAATTCCACTTCAATTAAAATGACTTTCTGTTGCTTTAGCCCAAATCACAACATATTGCCATGTCATGATCATGCATCATATTGTTGCATTGCATTGATTGTATTCTTCCTTGTTTGCCGGTAATTGCCCCCTCTCAGTAGACATTGTTTCCAACGACATGATCGATGACACCGATGAAGAGCTATTCTATCTTCAGAAGTGCCAGGCAAGCAAAACCCCCTTGTTCATTCCGCTACAATCCCACTCTCTCGCTCCTGCTCTCTTTTACTGCATTAGGACAACAACATTTCAACTGTTACATGCTGCGGTAGCTGAACCCCTTTCCTCTGCATGACCTGTCATTGCCACAGTAAATAGATGAAACCCACTAGCATGAGTAGGAGTTGTTTGAGCCCTGATGTGCCTACTCATTCATGCTTGTTTGTCATGCCTGCTATTGCTTAGAGTTGTGTCAGGTCTGATTCATCGGGGATGAATTGGAATGTGTTGAACATGTCCTATTGTGTGTGAGCTAAGTGTGTGAACATGATTTGGTAAAGGTAGCGGTGAGAGGCCATGTAGGAGTATATGGTGGGTTGTCTCATTGCAGCCGTCCTCACGAACTGAGTTCTGTGTTTGTGATCCAAGAACAGTTACTACCACACATTGGAATGCTTAAGTGCCCCTCTCGACTTATTAATCAACCTGATCTCTGTCCAGGAGTTGCAACTAGTTTCTGGTGTTTGTAGGTCATGCTAGTAGTCTACCAAGTGGTACTCGGTACATGTGGGCTTGGGACAGACTAGGCACCGTGGCACGGTGTACCAAGCGTAGATCCATCCGTTGAGGTGGGCTTGGGAACCCTGCACACATCGTTTGGGGCCGTGAGTGACACCTCGGCCGGATCTCCTTGCGGATGGAACCCGAATAGGCGATAAACCTGTACTAGAGACTCGTGTGGTTAGTCAGGTCGTGGCCGACTCCCTCGCCAGGCTTCCGCTTGAAGTTTGCCGAGATACACGACATGTACATGGTGGTAAGTGGTGAGAGCGTGTGTGAAGAAGTACACCCCTGCAGGGTTATCATTATCTATTCGAATAGCCGGATTCCTCGGATATGGAAACTTGGACCCCTTGCATAGTTCATAGACAACTGAAAGTGGATACTCTAAAACTCGCAAGATAAGCATGAGTGTTATGGATGGCGTTCTCGTAGGGAGACGGGAGCGGATCCATAGTGGTGTATTGATATGGTGAATATGTGGACTTGTGTGCGCCACCTCAAAGAGTTACTAGCAGTCGTAGTTCAGGATAGCCACCGAGTCAAAGCTGGCTTGCTGCAGTTAAACTCCACCACCCCCTTTATTGATACTGATGCATATGTAGCTAGTTCTGATGTAAGTCTTGCTGGGTACATTTGTACTCACGTTTGCCTATTTTATGTTTTTGAAGAGAGACATCAGTCTCGCTAGTAGTTCCGTGTGGACTTCGATGTTTAGCTTGATACCTCAGCTACGATCTTTTGCCCTCGGCAGGATCTGGTAGATAGTCAGGCTTCTCAGCCTTCTTCATTTGTAGTTGTCTGTACTCAGACAAGTTAAGCTTCTGCATGTGCTTGTTGCTTGTATGCTCTGTATGTTGGGTCATGAGACCCATGTTTGTAATATCTCGCTCCTCGGAGCCTAAGGAATAAATACTTGAGTCGTAGAGTTATGTTGTGATGCCATGTTGTATTTACACATGTCGAGCATATTGTGTGTATGATTAAAATGCTTGGTATGTGTGGGATCCGACAACCTAGTTGTTTATCATTGGTAGCCTCTCTTATGGGGAAATGTAGTCTTGTGCTTCCATGAGCCATAGTAGTCCGCTACAGCTCGGTTCACCGGAGTCCTGCTAGCCCAGCACTACTGCTCAGGACACTTGACTGGTTGGCATGTGTTTCACTTCGTTCCTGTGTCTGTCCCTTCGGGGAAATGTCACGCGGTGACATCCGGACTCCTGCCTAGCCTGCTACAGCCCGGGTTACCGGAGTCCTGTTAGCCCAGTGCTACAGCCCGGATTCACACGCTGCTGACCGACATGCTGGAAGTTGATTCATGTATGCCTGTCCCCATGGGTTAGTGCCGCTTTGGGTTCACGACTAGCCATGTCGGCCCGGGTTCTCTGTCATATGGATGCTAGCAACACTATCATATACGTGAGCCAAAAGACGCAAACGGTTCCGGGCCCTGGTAAGGCGACACCCGTGGGCATACCGTGCGTGAGGCCGCAAAGTGATATGAGGTGTTACCAGCTAGATCGATGTGACTTGGAATCGGGGTCCTGACAATTAATCGGAGTTACATTCTTGCATGAGAAAATTATAAAACTTTCTACATAATATTTTGGTTAATATGTGAGTTATATTGATTAGCAAAGTAACATGAGTTATTGATGTTTATGCTTAGTGTGTATACAGATGAAAATCGGTCTTTTTCAATATTAAATGATGCATGTGTAGTCTTGCATTTCATGGCATGCTATGACACTAGTCATTTTCATCTTAAGTTGAACCTGATTATATCTCAACTTGAATATAATGTTGACTGGGTCATGGTGCCGCTGAGTCGAGTTTTTCCTAGTGAAACCACATTTGCCTTTTTGGGAAGGCCTTGATTTGGTCCATTGACATTGCCTCTGGTCGGTGCCTCCAACTAGGGAAGGTTGTGTCGTGCTCACCCTGGCTCGGTAAGTAGGCATAACCTTGTGTGCCGGTTGTTGAGATTATGGTATCGGGTCCCCTAGTGGGATTGTTTTGGCCACGACGGTGGTCGGTGTGTCTTTGGTAGACACGGGGCCACCCAGGACTAGCCCATTGGAGATTGGGTCGGAGTGGCCGGGAGAGTGTCAGGGAAATGGAAGGGTTTTGTCGGAATGCCGTTGGTCCACCCGAATGGGAGTGCGAGGCCATGGGTTCCGTGGTGTGGGTACAGTGTGCTACCTCTGCCGAGTGTCTAATCTATCGATAGCCGAGTCGATGGTCCCGGACACCTCGTAGTAGGTCCCACCACGAGTCAACGTTTAATAAAATCTGCACACTAAGCTATGAACTTTGCATTGTTGAGGATGGCAGAAGGCCCATCGAGATATTCAAGACGAGATATTGGTCGTGGTTGTGATCGCCGTAAGGATCACCAGTTACTCTTGTTAAGACCATGTTGGTGGTTTGTTTGTGATCCGAAAATAATCACGGTTGGTAAGTTGTCCCGAGGGACGTTCGAGCTTGACCACAGCATGGTTGACATGTAGTGTTGCATTATTAATAATTGGTTAAGTATCATGATATTGTTTGCCATTATGATTATGCCTGTTGTGAGCTTGCAAAGTACATTCAATGTACTGACCTGGCATGTCATGCCAGATTTCAGGAAAGTCTCGTTGGAGAGGAGCGCTGCTCGAGTCTAGATCATGTCCACATCAGTATCCCTATGATATGGAGTTCCGCTACGACATTATTCCGCTGCCACGTAGTTTTCCTGATCGAGGCCCCTTTATGTTCACTAAATAATGTACATATTGTTCGGCAGCACCGGGTGTGCCACTTGGCCTTGACATCTGTTGTAATATAAACTCTGTTCCGCTAGCATCAATAAAGCGGTTGTTTTCTGTACCAAGATGTTGTGTGTTGCCAGAGGACATGGTCTCTGGGCTGGCAATGCATGGTAAACCGGTCGCTCTGAGCCGGGGTGCCACACACATATAATATGAGAAATGGTACAAAGCTCCCACTCAATTTCTTGTAAACACAAGCTTCTTCATAAGTCTGTGTAAACCCAAACACTTTGATCATCTCATCAAAGCGAATGTTCCAACTCCGAGATGCTTGCACCAGCCCATAGATTGAGTGCTGGAGCTTGCATACCTTGTCAGCATTCTTAGGATCGACAAAGCCTTCTGGCTGCATCATATACAATTCTTCCTTAAGGAAACCATTAAGGAATGTTGTTTTGACGTCCATTTACCATATCACATAATCATAGAACGCGGCAATTGCTAACATGATTCGGACAGACTTTAGCTTCGCTACGGTGAGAAGGTCTCATCGTAGTCAACCCCTTGAACTTGTCGATAACCCTTAGCGACAAGTCGAGCCTTATAGACGGTCACATTACCAACCGTGTATGTCTTCTTCTTAAAGATCCATTTGTTCTCTATGGCATGCCGATCATCGCGCAAGTCTATCAAAGTCCATACTTGGTTTTCATACATGAATCCTATCTCGGATTTCATGGCTTGAAGCCATTTGTTGGAATCCGGGCCCGCCATTCCTTCTTCATAGTTCGAAGGTTCACCGTTGTCTAACAACATGATTTCCAGGACAGGGTTGCCATACCACTCTAGTGCGGAACGTATCCTCGTGGACCTACGAAGTTCAGTAGTACCTTGATCTGAAGTTTCATGATCATTATCATTAACTTCCTCTCTAATCGTTGCAGGAACCATAGAAACATTTTCCCGAGCTACGCTACTCTCCGGTTCAAAAGGTAATACCTCATCAAGTTCTACTTTCCTCCCACTTACTTCTTTCGAGAGAAACTCTTTCTCCAGAAAGGATCCATTCTTGGCAACAAAGACCTTGCCTTCGGATCTGAGGTAGAAGGTATGCCCAATAGTTTCTTTAGGGTATCCTATGAAGACGCATTTTTCCGACTTCGGTTCGAGCTTTTTAGGTTGAAGTTTCTTGACATAAGCATCACATCCCCAAACTTTCAGAAATCACATCTTATGTTTCTTCCCAAACCATAATTCATATGGTGTCATCTCAACAGACTTCGAGGGAGCCCTATTTAAAGTGAATGTGGCAGTCTCTAATGCATAACCCCAAAATGATAGCGGTAGGTCGGTAAGAGACATCATTGATTGCACAATGTCCAACAAAGTATGATTACGACATTCAGACACACCATTACGCTGAGGTGTTCCATGCGGCATGAGTTGTGAAACAGTTCCACATTTCCTTAAGTGTGTGCCAAATTCGTGACTCAAATATTCCCCTCCATGATCTAATCGTAAGAACTTTATTTTCCTGTCACGTTGATTCTAAACCTCACTTTGAAATTCCTTGAACTTTTCAAAGGTCTCAGACTTGTGTTTCATTAAGTAGACATACCCATATCTACTTAAGTCATCAGTGATGGTGAGGACATAACGATAACCACCGCGAGCCTCAACACTCATTGGACCACACACATTAGTATGTATTATTTCCAATAAGTTGGTTGCTCGCGCCATTGTTCCAGAGAACGGAGTCTTGGTCATTTTGCCCATGAGGCATTGTTCGCACGTGTTAAATGATTCATAATCAAGAGACTCCAAAAGTCCATCAGCATGGAGTTTCTCATGCGTTTGACAGCAATGTGACCAAGGCGGCAGTGCCACAAGTATGCGAGACTATCATTATCAACCTTACATCTTTTGGCATTCACACTATAAATATGTGTAACATCACGTTTGAGATTCAATAAGAATAAATCATTGACCAGCGGGGCATGACCATAAAACATATCTCTCATATAAATAGAACAACCATTATTCTCAGATTTAAATGAGTAGCCATCTCGCATTAAACGAGATCTAGATACAATGTTCATGCTCAAAGCTGGCACTAAATAACAATTATTGAGGTTTAAAACTAATCTCGTAGGTAAATGTAGAGGTAGCGTGCCGACGGGGATCACATCGACCTTGGTACCATTCCCAATGCGCATTGTCACCTCGTCCTTCGCCAGTCTCCGCTTATTCCGCAGCTCCTGTTTTGAGTTACAAATATGAGCAACTGCATCAGTATCAAATACCCAGGAGCTACTACGAGTGCTGGTAAGGTACACATCAATCACATGTATATCATATATACCTTTGGTATTGCCGGCCTTCTTATCCGTTAAGTACTTGGGGCAGTTCCGCTTCCAGTGACTGTTTCCCTTGCAATAAAAGCACTCAGTCTCAGGTTTGGGTCCATGCTTTGGCTTCTTCCCGGCAACTGGCTTACCGGGCGCAGCAACTCCCTTGCCGTCCTTCTTGAAGTTCTTCTTACCCTCGCCTTTCTTGAAACTAGTGGTTTTACTGACCATCAACACTTGATGTTCCTTTTTGATCTCCACTCCGCTGATTTCAGCATTGAATATACCTCAGGAATGGTTTTCTCCGTCCCGTGCATATTGAAATTCATCACAAAGCTCTTGTAGCTAGGTGGAAGCGACTGAAGGATTCTGTCAATGACCGCGTCATCCAGGAGATTAACTCCTAGCTGAGACAAGCGGTTGTGCAACCCAGACATTTTGAGTATGTGCTTGCTGACAGAATGTAATGCCCCGGATGTAACTTTCCCTACTTGTACTCCAACTCTTGCCGTTTCCGGCATTAAGTTGTATTTATTCCCTCGGGTTCGGGTTTTGCCTCCGTGTTTTGTTGTCGTTGTCATGCATCTCATATCATGTCATCATGTGCATTGCATTTGCATACGTGTTCATCTCATGCATTCGAGCATTTTCCCCGTTGTCCGTTTTGCATTCCGGCGCTTCGTTCTCCTCCGGTGGTCATTTCTAGCTTTCTTTCGTGTGTGGGGGTTAAACATTTCCGGATTGGACCGAGACTTGCCAAGCGGCCTTGGTTTACTACCGGTAGACGGCCTGTCAAGTTTCGTACCATTTGGACTTCGTTTGATACTCCAACGGTTAACCGAGGGACCGAAAAGGCCTCGTGTGTGTTGCAGCCCAACACCCCACCATTTTGGCGCAAAACCCACCAAACTCTGCCCCATGTCCTAGAGCGTTCGATCACGATCGCGTGGCCGAAAACCGCACCTCATTTGGACTCTCCTAGCTCCACTTATGCCTATAAATAGCCCCCCTCCATTTTCGGATCTCTCTCTCCCCGAAACCCTAGTCTAAAAAAAAGGATCCCGCCGCCGCCGGACGTGTCCGCCCCCAGCTGGACAGCGTCCGCCGCCGCCCGCGCCCAACTGGGCGTTGCCACGTGTCACAGCCGGCGCCCGCCGTCGCCGAAGCCCGCCTGGCCCATCTTGGGCCCCCGACGCCGCCTCGCCGGGCCCGAGGAGACGCCCGCCTACGCCGCCCTCTTCCCCGACGCAGGTGGCCGCCTCCGCCACCACTCCGGCGTGCCGCCCCG